>NC_080720.1:29668351-29968351 GCF_019097595.1 Hemibagrus wyckioides
TTCGTTTGGGGATGACCCCTTCCTGTTCCAACATGACTGCGCACCAGTGCACAAAGCAAGGTCCATAAAGACATGGATGAGAGAGTGAGTGTGGAGGAACTTGACTGGCCTGCACCTCAACACCTTTGGGATGAATTAGAGCGGAGACTGTGAGCCAGACCTTCTCATCCAACATCAGTGCCTGACCTCACAAATGTGCTTCTAGAGGAATGGTCAAAAATTCCCATAAACACACTCCTAAACCTTGTGGAAAGCCTTCCCAGAAGAGTTGAAGCTGTTATAGCAGAAAAGGGGTGGGACAACTCCATATTACATTCACGTGCATGACGTCCCAAAACTTTTGGCAAAATAGTGTATGTTTGATTTTTACAAACATTTATACAAATCTGATTATAATAAAGAGACAAAGGAAAGATTTAAATTGAAACAGAATTTACCTTGTTTTGGGGACGTTGTAATGAAAAATGGTTAAATCTAACATGCTGCTCATCAAAAACATGAAAAAAAATTAATTGTTGGTGAACTGCTTTGACATAAGAGGAAAAAAAACACTGGGATGTCAGGAATAAAACATTTTGTTTTGATTGTAGTGACTGCTCCATCGTTCATTGATTTCTACCTACATAATATAAACTCAAAACCATGCCACATAAATAAAAAACTTTTAGGCCAAACAAACATGCTTTCATAATCTCAGAGGTACTGTCCATTTGATCTACAGTGTTTATGGTACTTATAAAGATCATGACTTTGCATTTCAGTTCCTGGAGTTGAACCACTCACTTGCAGTTTACTTGCTAAGGTAAATTATCTTTCTCAAAATGTCCACAATACACAAAATGATATTTTACACTATAAAGCCAGTGAAATAACCAACTACGCAGGAGAAAGATAAAAAAATAAAAAGCTCTAATGAGGCTTTAAATCCGTATCTTAGTAATTAACATATTCCCAAGGGAATGTTAGTTAATTTCATAGGGAACTATTTAAATATAGCAAAATGATCATCACAGACTCACAATTCAGCACAACCCATCCCTGTACTCATTTTTATACCTATGACTCTCAGCATGTAAATATTAGAATATCCTTTCGGGATGATGATCGTGATTTTATGCTTTAATATCTGTGTATGAGAATGAGTGGCTTTTTATTCTGCAGATCTGGCAACCCTGATGGCGGGGTCTCTGTGCTGATTTCCTTTCCACAAATACTCTTTCAGGAACAGGGTGGAGCTCAAAGAGATTTCTGTGATATCTAGAGACTAGATAAGGTTTATGATATCTGGGCCAGCCTGTTATTAATGAAGTGCTTATTACAGATGGTTTAAATTGTTGTTATTAAAATAAAACATTTACATTTTGTGGACACCCTTATCCAGAGTGACTTACATTTGAGCTTGTCTTTAAACAACAGACCAATTAAGAGTTATGGTCCTAGCTCAAGGGCCCAGCACTGGTAAGTTTGGTGGATCTGGGATTTGAACTCACAACCTTCTGAGCAATAGCCCAAAACCTGAACCACTAAGCTACCACATCCCCCAGGGGTCAATGATGCCTTGGAAACGGGGTTCTCACCATGCTGTAGTTCTTCTGGATGTGGGAACCATCACTGCTGAACATCTGAGACAAGGCGCTCTTTCCTACCGCTGCATCTCCTACACACACACACACACACACAAATGATGAACTAATCTGATAAGATGATAACATGTCTTCCTTTAATTAATTAATCATTGCCAAATTGCAGTGGAATAAGAGGGAAAACTCTGGTGAAGCGCCGTCATAGGAAATTAATCAACTTTAAAAGTAAGTACATTTCCGCATGAGAAATTCTTCAGGGGAAGAAAATGAAAAGGACAATTTCTAACAACTGTTATAAAGTAAGCAATAAAAGAAATGATCGTGTCTTGTGGATGTTCTACAGCATCATTTACAAGTTCAATTCAATTCAATTTTATTTGTATAGCGCTAAACATCGTCTCAAAGCAGCTTTACAGAACATAAAAAACCAAAAATATAACACAGGAAAAAAAGTCCTAGATGTTAGACAAAATCATCCCTAGTGAACAAGCCTGAGGCGATTGTGGCAAGGAAAAACTCCCTTGAGAGGAACCAGACTCTAAAGGGAACCTCATCCTCATGTGGGTGACACTGGAGGGTGTGATTATAAATGATTCTAAACACTGAAGAGTGTGATTATGAACAATGTCCTTTCTACAGTCAGATGTGTGATGCAGATACAGCATGTGAAGAATGTTAGTGTGTGTATTAATTAAGAGGTTGTGGTCGTCCTCGAAGTCCACATAGGGTTGGCAGCGTTGCATTAAATACCTAAATCCTAAAGCATTGAATACCTAAAGCAGAACCCATTAGGAGCTGGTCCATCTCTGGATGCCTCAGGATCCTCGCAGAGTTGACCTCAAGTCTAAAAAAAGCCATGTGCCTACTGATAAATGGCTGACAAAATGCTGTGGATTACTATGAACTAATGAAAATGAGGAACTTTTTAGTGCAAGTCCATGAGTAATATGTATAATAATGTAATGAGCCATCAAGCTGCACGTGGTAGTGATAAACAACCCAAAGAGGCACTGGAAAATAAAAAGTCTCATACGTTTTTAAAATAAAAATACACAGCCTAAATGTTAAATTCCTCCCTATTGAACATATAGTGCACTACAAAGGGTGGAGAAAGCTGTTTGTTTCTAGTCCCCTTTGCTTTAGTGCGTGAAGTGGTTCAGGACACAGCCACAACAAACACGCGCTAACTAGCTAGCTAATCTATATACGATGAAACTGTTCTTACCGACAAGAATACACCTTGCTCGTAATTTCACCATGGCGCAAATAATACTGTAATAAACTGTAAATCTATATATATATTGCTTTATATAAAAACTGGATGATTATTATTATTAAAACCGAATTCTAAGAGAGTTTAACCCGAGTTGTTTTCTTTTCCCTCCTCCCCGGGACAGCTGCACACAAGTGCGTTGCTAAGCAACTGAAATGTGCCGTTTTCCATTGGTGCAATCGACAGCACGAGGGCAAATTCTACAATACGATTGGCTGTTAGGTGAGGTGACGCAGCACATGCGCGCTGCTTGCCTTGTGGTTCAGTACTGACCTCCTTCACCACTAGTGGTCGTAAAAGGATTTTTTAATGACTGAAAGTATTATAATTGAGAGTCTTTTTACTTTTATTTTAATTTTTGATTAGTTTTGCACAATATATAAAACATTTTGTGTATTCAGTGTCCTTTTTAAATAAATACTTAGTGTCGTTCAAAGGACTTTAAGATACTGAACATCTAGTATCAACATGTTTTGGTGTAAAGTAGCTAACAAATTGATGAATTAAAAATAGAAATAAGTACAAATATATATATTTTATTGTTTTATTTGAGTTATTAAAGCTCACAAAAATGAAATGTATGTAGTATGTACAAAATGTACAAAAACACATGTATGTAGTATTCTTCTTTTCAGTTTATTTTTATATTTTTTTCTAGAGTATATATTTCTTTCTTTCTCTTTTCCATTTTCTCTTCCATCTTGAATATATATATATATATATATATATATATATATATATATATATATATATATATATATATATATATATATATAGTCAAATAGCAATAATACTTTTTAGTAACTAAAACAAGTTTAAAATCTAAAAAAAATATGATTAAATAAAAGCTTCACTTCATATTTACGTAATTAATATAAATTGTGTTTATATCAATATTATCAATTCAGCGTAATTTTATTCGCTCAGCAATTGAAATTAGCGTGTATTGTTTAAGGTACTTTAAATAATAAATAAAAATATTATTTTGCTGTGTGAAGTATCTGCAGTGATGAGAAATCAAGTCCTTAACAGTAAATAAAATGTCTAGTAAAACATATCAAGCGCGCCGGGCACGCCGTAAGGATTGCGCGCTCACGATAATTGTCGCGCGCTGGAAGGTGCGCCTGCGCGTTCACGCGAGAGCGAGTGCAATCATCCTGTTTTCTTTTTTTTTCTGAGTCCATCTCTGTCTCGGGGAAGATGGAGGGTACGGCGTACGGAGCGGCCAGGGCCGGAGGAGCCTTCGACCTCCTCACGTTCCTCCAGCAGCCTCACACCGTCCTCCGCATGGTTTCCTGGGTGAGCACGAGAGCTTTATCAACAATTTACCCCCCGGCTTTTGTGTTTATTTTGTTAATCAAAATAATGCAGACGGCCAGCGCGTTAAGGAAGTCGCGCGCTCGGCACTCGCAGTGTTTACGCATCGCATGCCCTCAGTAGCCTGGTGTTTGATTGCATTAAAGAGTCAGTGTATTCAGGGGGCCACATCAAGGTGAATTGTTATATAGGGTGGTTGTGATTATTAGGCTGCTTTTATTTAAGGATGGATGATGTTTTTGATCAGGGCGCGTGCAGAATGACAGCCAGCTCGCGGTCAACATGTACGTCTTGGCCATGATGAAAGGACGCTGTCATATCGCGTGCATTTAATTCAGGATGAACACACACTTTATAAACCTATACGACTTCATCATGCCACTCTAGAGCAGTCTAATTGTGTCCAAAGGGAGGAAAATCAACAGCTGAGGCAAAGGAGGATGCTCCTGCCCTCGTGTTTATTTTTCTTGTAGACTATGGAGACTACTGAAGTTTGGAAATGAATGTGTTGTTTTCTTTCTTCGTAAATGATCCTTATGCACATTAACCATTTCTCGGTTTTTGACTATATGCTTATTGCTGGCTGGATTTCAGCAGAAAGTGTTTAATAACTACAGTAACACATCTGTGCCTGATTCACTCGTAGCAGCACCACTCATCTGATTAGGTCCCACGTGAGAGCTAAAATCTGTTATCTGTCAAAACTATCAAGGCCACAATAAAAATTATGTGGGGGAAAAACATTATGCGTCCTTAAGAACCGCTCTGTCACAAAAGAAGTTTGTACCATTTTGTTTGAAGATTGACCAGAAGATACCATAGCCATCTGTGGTCCAAGAGAGTCCAAGAAAACAAACCCGCCCATGCTCTCGGGGAGGGATCTGTAACATACTTTCTCCGGTCACAGGTTTTTGTGAGCAGGGTGCCTACAGGGTGTTCTACTGCCCTGTGATGCAGCATGAGCACCAGGTTGAAAAGATGCATTCGGCTGCCTTCACAGACATGTCTCAGAGGAAGCATATAATAGCTTTCACCTTTTCTGGACAGATACACAGCAAATCATGATTTAATCTTTTTTCTAAGTGTTAAGTGAAGCCTCTAACGAGACTGGGTTCATGATGTGTTCCTGCCGAATACCAAATATGACACATTAAACTAGTAACCAATTAATATATATATTTATCAGAATATTTATCTATTGTTTATTCTATTTTTATTTAAGTATGCATCTGTGCATTCCAGCCACACTGAACATTTTGTGTATTTTATACACTGGCTGTCACACCATGCAGGCTGAGACAGATACAAGCAAACTGCTGATGATCCGAATAAACTGTTCTGATTCAAGAGACAGGAAATAGGACAGGCGATCGGCTAACAGTACAATGTAGGTGAGATAAAAAAGGAAGCAAAAACAAACCAGGACCTCATTACACAGACTAAAGGCTTTGCACATTCAGGTAAGGCACCCTGAGTGTAACTTTGTGTGAATGAATGAGTGTGTGAGTGTGTAATTGGTAACAGGTGTGTGTGTGTGAAAAGGACTCTGGAGACCGTGAACGTGCAGGAGGTGAGTGTTTGTATGCTGTGGTGTGTTGTGGGAGTTGGAGTTCACAGACGGGAGTTGACGTGGCACTGGACTACTTCTACCTCTATAAGAATTTTGTCGTAAAATGAGACAATCATCAGTCCAAATGGAGATCAAATCTAAATAATCTAAGGAATCACTTGACTTAATAAATCTACAGTCTGGACTAGAAGGAAATCAGCCCCAGTCTTACTTTTCACGATTGTCAAATTATTCCCAGTTTTCCGTGGTGCTGTTACACTCAGTTCTACAAAAATCCAAAATAATCTATTTGTCCATTGCACATAGCAAACAGACAGACTACAGAAGAAGAACTATAGAACTACTAAGTGTCCTATATGCAAGGTGTACCTAATAATCTGTCCAATGAGTGAACTGTTAATATTGTACTATATTACACTGTAACTGTTATTAGATTGAAATCTAAAGGCTTATTCTGTGTCGGTGCCATGAAACCAAGTCTATAGCTGTGTTCCAAATGATGTACTGTACACTACACTATGCAGTGTCCACAAAAAGTCTGCTGATTTTTCCTTCCTTAGTTTTGCACTGGAGCTGTGAAGCTGTGTTAGCTAGTAAGCGTCCGTAAAAACAGTGTTTCGCTGACTTTCCATGTAATTTTGCAAGAAACTTGACTATAATAACGTGCGTCATCATTTTATTTTCATTTTTTTAATAATGCACAGTTTGATGTCATTTCTATGAAAGCCCTAAAAGGTCATAATGATACTTCTTTTTTGAATTTTCTTGTCTAGCAATACTTCCCTTAACAGGCAATAGTTTTGACGTCTGGGATCAAGCTTTTTGATAATTGAACAACTAAACGACTGAAATCTAGTGATGGAATAGTGGCTGTTTATAGGTGCTAGAACTGATTACAGGAATCACAAGATTAAATGGAACTGTATTATACACGGATAAAAATTAGGTACATTCTTCATTGGCTGTGCCATCCCTGATTACATCCCAGTCCATCCAGGATTTAATAGAGCATTTTCGTTATTGTTGCAGAAACAAAAATGCTTGATTTTGCTTTGCTGCAGCTTGCAAAGTTTCCGGAAAACTACTTAAATTGGCAAAAATAGATTCTTCTTTTAATCTCCTACCAGTGAAGTCCGATCCACGGAGGCCCCACCTTGCAACTTACAGAACTTAAAGGATCTGCTGCTAACATCTTGGTTCCAGATACACTCTGAACACACCTTCAGGGATCTAGTGGAGTCCATGCCTTGATGGATCAGGGCTGTTTTGGCAGCAAAAAGGGGGACCAACACAATGTTAGACAGGTGGTCATAATGTTATGCCTGATCGGTGTATATAACTTACATAATAGTCATCCTACATTCTTTTATTGAACTCTGGGATTCATGGAATCTCATCCGAAGCATCTGAGATGGGACAGGATGATCACGAGACACAGCAAAACGAACGATTGATCGGTTCAAGGGCTCGTTTCCATTTCCTCCAGAGACCTGGATGATGTGGCTGTGTATGTTTGTTCTCTGTGTTATTTGTATTTAGTAACAACTAATAATTGTGCCACTGTACCACGCATTAGAGCGGAGAATAGTTTGCGGACACAAGCTCTAATAAGGTTATCGCAGCAAGCTGCCTTAATTAGTACTGTGTTAAATTTATGCAGTGCTTATCATAACTATAAGTAATATTCTGAAAGAAGATCTAATTATTTTCGGAATTAGCGCCTTGCTGTTATTTATAGCTTCTGTGGTGAATTTGCTGCCAGACGCAATTCAAAGAACTGTATTGTTTCTCTTTGGTGATTTCTGTATTGTGTTTATTTCTACTCTTTTCTTCTGGTTAAGTTTTGTGTGAGACTCAATTTGGGGCCAAAATTTATCCATCCAGATGGGGGACAAGGCGGGGGACAACCTGGACAGGATGCCAACCCATCACAGGGCACAATCACACACATCCATTCACACATTCCAGACAATTTTGAGATTCCTGTCAGCCTACAACATATGTCTTTGGATTCGGGAGGAAACCTATGAAGAACATGCACACGCAGGACGGGTGCAGAATCGACCCCTAACCCAGTGATCATGGTGGTGCGAGGATTCATCCCCCTTTCCATTAAAATCTCCACTGAAATGATCTATCGGCTTAGCTCTAGCTTATGGCCAGTTCCAGTTGTTCCAAACTCTCTGGACAAGTCTCAGATCTCGCCATCTGTCAGTGCACTCAGCCTTGGGCAACCAACTGTCCTTCTTGCCTTCTCACACCGCACTCTGAACCACGTTCCCTATCGCCTCGAGCACTGCTCGGCTGGACCCACCATCTCACAGGGTCTGATGCAAGGAAGATATGCATCAAAGCTCTTCTCTGTCTTGGCACCTAGGTGGTGGAACAAACTTCCTCAAGGCTGTCCAAACAGCTGAGTCACTGCCTGTCTTCAAACTAAGGCAAAACACCTACGTTTTCACCTAGAACTAGAATTAGCACTTTGTTATTTAGAAAAAGTTACTGTACTGTATTAGTATTAGTCTCTGAACTAAAAAAATATGAACTTGGATCTTGTTGTGCTGTAGGGAAACAACAGGGACACCCAGGGTAACATTAAACCGTTCAACTGAACCATACGTGCACTGAGTAGGCAAGTTCTGTTGAATAGTGACGGAAGTAGGAATATAAAATTTTATTTCCTTCCTTCTTTTCTTCCTTCCTCACTTTTATTTTCTCCTTCCTTCCTTCCTTCCTTCCTTCCTTCCTTCCGTTTTCTCCTTCCTTCCTTGCATTTTCTCCTTCCTTCCTTCCCTCCTTCCTTCCTTCCTTCCTTCCTTCCTCACTTTCATTTCCTTCCTTCCTTCCTTCCTTCCTTGCATTTTGATATTTTCGCTGCTTTCTGTGAGCTTCGCCTGTCACCACGTACTTACCTACACTCTTTTCCAGCACATCAGGTTTGTTTAGAGACACAGCTGTCAATCAGTATGCTGTGTAATGTGACACACCCACCAAACTCTTATCAGGCAGAAACAGCACTTTTTAAAGCTTCTTTCTGGTAATTAAATTGCATGTATTTTTAGTAAATACACAGTAAAAGACGTATTAGTATCACAAAGACGCTTTTAACACTCGGTACTACGTTCTCAGAGGGTTTAAGATGGCGTTCTAATTAAGATCAGTGTATGTTCATTTACAGAGTCGGCTTGCATATTTCGTAGCGAAAACCAGGACACAAATCAGTCGGACACGGCCTATAATAGACAGACACACACACACACACACACACACACACACACAAACAGTCTGCTTCTCAGCCCCATCATTACAAGGCCTATGTGTTGCCATGGCAACATGGTGACACAGCCACAGGCGCAATGCTGCTGACGCACACGCTATCCCATAATTCTCCTGTGCCGCAATGGGATCATCACCCGGAGACAGACTTATCATGCAGGGGTGGTATGGACCGGAAAATCAGAAATGGTTGACAGGGGAAATGACAGAGAGAGAGAGAGAGAGAGAAACAGCCTATACTTTGTGTTATCCTGACTCAAAGTAACTGCAAAGAACCAGACAAAACTCAACTGTTTTTCTCAGAGCTAGGACACGCTGCCACAGGTGGATTCGCCTTAATATTTCTACTCATGATATGATTAAATCCAGTGTACTTCAGTAATAATTGTAGAGGTAATACACATTGCAGCATAGTACACAACTTTTCATTACAAGTTGATTATACTTCTTTTCAACCACGCAGACAAACATGTATAATGGCTGCCACACAAACCCTGCAGAGGTTTGTAGCATCATTTGTGCTCTAGATATTAAGCTGGTACAATACCAACATAAATAGTAGGGGTCGGATAGCATTGTGACACATGGCGTCCGTGACCGTGTCGGGTTTCGAATCGCATATTCGTGTAATGTCCTTCACTTTGTATTAACCACTAACCTTTTAAAGAGAATGGTTGACTTTTAAAAGCCTCTTATTCATTGCATTAAGAGTTTGGGTTTTTGTACATTTTTGAATATATGATTGAGATGCAGCTCATGACAACGATCACGATAACAGCAGAAAGGATTAAGAGAGCATTTGACGTTATGGCTGTGATGTGCCATCTAGTGGATGTCATTATAATCATTATAATAAATCCCTAAATGTTCATAAAGTATGTATGCAATAACGTAGTTTAAGTAGGTTTAACACATTGCACCAAAATCACATCTCTGCTAATCTCTTTTATTCATCCTCGTTAATCCATTCAGTGAGCTGAAGATGGGGGGGCGGGGTCATTCTGATAGAAACCCGCGATCAGCTTGACGAAATTTGTTTTTCATTTAGCGGTGCCGCTTTAATCCAAGAGGATAAGTGAAGCCAGAATATGTGGGCACAGTTAAATTAAAGGAAAAATCTGCCTAATTTTAGCTAGTAGCTGATTCAACAACAATCCGTTGGTCAAAAGTTCAGGAGGTCACACAAAAGCGTCCGGTTCACCTTCAGGTTTCAGATGTTGCGCTCTATTTATTCTCGTACTCGTCCCACAGCATGGGTCAGATTGTCACAATGACTGAATGAAGCAGATTGTCTAAATGGATCAGATTGACTTTGCTCATCTTACAGCGCCTGTAATGTTATACAGCGTTTGACCATACAGTGTGGAAACATTAGATTTCAGAGATGCACACACAGACGTGTGTGTGTGTGTGACTGTGGAGGACGGAGTGTACTAACATGACAGCGAATAGAGGAGGACGGACAGAGAGAGGAGGGGTCAGGGGCAAATAAAACACAACATTCAGAGCAAAGAAAGTGGATACAGTGAACATCGCTGTGTGATCTGAAATTCGGAAACGAGAATCAATCTGTTCCTTCACACTGACAGTGTGATCGATTTTATTTTATTTTTTAAATATTCTATTCAATTCAATTGAATTTTATTTGCATAGCGCTATTAACAATAAACATTGTCTCAAAGCAGCTTTACAGAACATAAGAAACGTTAGACAACGTTAGACAAAATCATCACTAGTCAGCAAGCCTGAGGCGACTGTGACGAGGAAAAACTCCCTTAGATGGTATGAGGAAGAAACTCTCATCCTCATCCTCATCTCGGTGACCCCGCAGAGTGTGATTATAAATTATTCTAAACACCAGAGTGTGATATCAACAATGCAACTCCTTTCTGCAGTCATGTAAAGTCAGAGGCAGATACAGCATATGTAGAATGTTAGTGTGTGTATTAATTAAGAGGTTGTGGTCATCCTCAAAGTCCACATAGGGTTGGAAGTGTTGCTTTGAATACCCAAATCCTCATGAAGCAGAACTCATTGGGAGCTGGTCCATCTCTGGATGCCTCAGGATCCTCACAGGGTTGGCCTCTGTCTACTGGAGCTGGCACGATCTCTAGATGCCTCAGGATGGGTAGAAAAAGGGAACAAGTGGAAAGGAATTAGCGTATCTGCTGTTCATGATATTAGCAGCACTAGATGATAGTGTGCATTTAATCGGATGTACTGGAGTACAAGGTTATGGGATGTATTACAGTATGTGTATGCCAGGCTACAGAGATATGTCTATAATGTACGTTTAAATACTCGATTTCAGCAGAGATCTCTTATATGGGAAGTGGAAAGTATACTGCTGCTATCTTCTTATGCAGCTAGTAAAACATTTTAAACCTATGGCTAAGCAGTTTTACTAAAAAAATTTTTCTTTTCTCAGTCCAGCCGGTCAGTAAATACCTTATGACGTAAGAGGTCAGTACTGTAGTTTTATAATGCAGCACCTTATTTGTGCACAGTAAGCATGACACAGAAGCGCAGACCTAAAGAAACTGTCATTCTTTACTGATGAATGCTAGAGGGCATGGGGTTTATGTTTAGAACACACACACACACACACACACACACACACAAAGAGTGAGTCATGCTGCTAAATTGTTCTTTCTGAGGATGCTCACATATTTGAATCATTATGGAACATTTTGATCCCACAAAAGCTTTAAAGAAATGTATGTGTGTTTCTGTGTACATTAGACGAAACAGGGAAGGAAGGAAGGAAGGAAGGAAGGAAATGAAGGTGAGGAAGGAATTAAGGAAAGAAATGAAGGAAGGAAGGATGGAAGGAAGGAAGGAAATGAAGGTGAGGAAGGAATGAAGGAATGAAATGAAGGTGAGGAAGGAAGGAAGGAAGGAAGGAAGGAAGGAAATGAAGGTGAGGAATGAAGGAAGGAAAGAAGGAAATGAAGGTGAGGAAGGAATTAAGGAATTAAATGAAGGTGAGGAATGAAGGAAGGAAATGAAGGTGAGGAAGGAATTAAGGAAAGAAATGAAGGAAGGAAGGAAGGAAAGAAGGAAGGAAGGAAATGAAGGTGAGGAAGGAAGGAAGGAAGGAAGGAAGGAAGGAAGGTAGGAAATGAAGGTGAGGAAGGAAGGAAGGAAATGAAAGTTTGGAATGACTGAATGAAGGAAGAAAATGAAAGTGAGGAAGGATGGAAGGAAGGAATGGAAAATTTTCAATGTCATTATTTAAGAATGAATGAATGGTGATAGAATAAAAGAGAAAGAAAATGTTTATTATCATGAATTAAGAATGTATGAATAAGAAAGACAGAAAGAAAGAAAGAAAGAAAGAAAGAAAGAAAGAAAGAAAGAAAGAAAAAAGAAAGCTTCTGATTATAAAGAGTGATTGCAGTCTGTTACTATAAGGCAGCATTGTGTATAATATCTATAACCATGAAATAATAGATATTAAATTCAGTCTTGGGTTAGCGTTGGGATTCCCATTACATCAATATGGAGGATGAAATAAAAGAGTATAAGCAGCATCATGAGATTATCTCTGAATTGGTCTTTATTCATCCTGTTTATTTAATTCATCCATCCGTCTTCAGTGCTGCGTTCGGCTTATGTGGAGAAACAAAAAGAACATCTCCACGAGAGAGTGTGTTATGTTAGGAACACTCTTGTGAGTTAAAATAACTGATAATGAGTTTATAATGTATTAAAGTCCTAACTGATGTGTATTAAACTGTACGGTCAGTTTATATATCTATGCTGATTGATCTGAAGTGGGCACAAAGCCTTTATTATCGCCACACATGCATTACAGCAGTGGAATTCTTTTCTTCACATATCCCAGCTGAGGAAGTCAGGGTCAGAGCACAGGGGCAGCTATGATACTTTCAAGGTTAAGGGCCTTGCTCAATTGACCAGAATTGGACTTTGGTGGTGCTGTGGCTTGAACATCGATCCTCCAATCAACAACCCAGAGCCTTAACCACTTGAGCCACCACTGCTCTTGTTTCATTGACTGTTGATAAGTCATCATTGCCCAAACTTGGAATACCTGATGTTCTTGAGAAGGAATTCCAGGGTCTTCGTGGGTTTTTTTGTAGTCAGAAGGCTTGTACTAAGTAACAAGTTGTAGTAGAAGACAGCATGATAGATGGAAGAGAGTTCATGTGTTTGTGTGTATGTGTTAGGGACCGAGCAGGAGAGAGAGAGAGAGAGAGATGAACACTGAGATAGAAAGGGATCATACTTTCCATCACTCCACAGTTAGGTGTCCTTTAATGTCGGAGCTGCAGTCAACAGCTGTGCAAACCACGGCACCCACCAGAGGCACCCACCACTTTCTCTCTGATCACTATACACACACACACACACACACACACATCCCTGGCACTGTTGGCAAACAAATGCCTAGGGCGCAATACACACACCCACACACATACACTAAAACAGTAATCTTTCCCTCAGGCAAAACTAAACGCTTCCCTGTAGGCAGTGGGTCCAGTGATTAACTTCTGAAACTTTTCCAGCTTCAGCACTGCGGTGGGGTGTGGAATGGGGTGGGGGACGTGATGAGGGCTATGAACAACGAAAAGTGAGGTTCAAGGTAAAATTGTTCCGGATCATTTATGTTCATATCCCACATTAACACTGGAGGATTCCTGACCGTCCGGATCGATCAACGATAAAACAAGCCTCTAGTGTTCAGAGCCTAAGCTGACCTCGTCTATTTAATTTAAAGCGAAAAAAAAGAGGAAGCGAGGCTTGCGGTCACGCTTTCTGCTCCATCAGTAACTCTTCTATGCATCCGTTTCTCACCCCGAACCCCATCTGTTCTTCTAAAATAAGCGCCACCTGCTTCAGAGAAATTCTCCCCGAAACTCTCTGGTAGTTTCACCTTCAGGGTGATGCGAGTGTTATATAAATAGTTAGTTTCCTCCTTGAGATAAGAGTTAAAGCTTTTCCTACTGCTTTCAGAAAAAATCTTAAAATCCAAACTAGCAAACAAATCATATGAATATCTGACTATTCGATCTGTACATGTTTCTAAATAGTAAATAAATAAGTATGTGATTGATGCGATTTAATCTAAGTACTTATGGATCTCTCTCTCTCTCTCTCTCTCTCTCTCTCTCAGCTTTTCTCGTTAGTAATATTTGGCTGCATTGCTAACGAGGGCTACGTGAACAGGCCGGACGAGGTGGTGGAGTATTGCGTCTTCAACCGGAACCAGAACGCCTGCAACTACGCAGTAGGCATGGGCACTCTGGCCTTCATCTGCTGCATGGCCTTCTTGGCACTGGATGTGTATTTCCCACAGATCAGCAGCGTGAAGGACCGCAAGAAGGCCGTACTCGCCGACGTCGGGGTGTCAGGTGAGAGCATCTCCTCGGAAGTTCATCTCCACGTGAAGCTGAAGCTACGGCACTGTGACGTGATCTGAAAGGAAAGGACATCAGAAATACTGGTGGTTATATTGTTAAAAAGTAAAGAATACTGCAATACTTTACCTAATTAAGTGACTTAACTATAAGGTATAGTTTTGTTGACTGTTTCACTTTTCCGTAAAGGTGATGGATAGCATTCATTACTGCACGTTTGTGGGATTTGTCCTGAATTTGTGCCGCTGTTAGTGGAGGATTAAGCTGTGCTGAAAGCAGAGGCGTGAAATATTGTGGCAGCATGCAGTAAACAGTAAAGAACAATGGTTCTTTACGAGCCTTTTGTGAGCCGTTACAAATGCGCACACACGCGCACACACACACAATATGGCAGTTTGAGCTTTACTGTTATCCATCACAGACACACACATTCTAGCACAGTTAAGGGTCAGTACAGAAGCTACACAATGTTCATTCTGTACATCCGAATATAGCTACCCATTGTCTACTATGTACATCCATCTAAAGCTACACAATTTCTGTTTTGTAAATCCAAATATAGCTAATCAGTGTCCACTGTGTATTCCGATCTATAACTACACAATGTCCACTATGTACATCCAAATATAGCTACACAATGTCCACTGTGTACACTTATCTATAACTACACAATGTCCACTGTGTACACTTATCTATAACTACACAATGTCCACTGTGTACACTTATCTATAACTACACAATGTCCACTGTGTACACTTATCTATAACTACACAATGTCCACTGTGTACACTTATCTATAACTACACAATGTCCACTGTGTACACTTATCTATAACTACACAATGTCCACTGTGTACACTTATCTATAACTACACAATGTCCACTATGTCCACTTATCTATAACTACACAATGTCCACTGTGTACAATTATCTATAACTACACAATGTCCACTATGTCTACTTATCTATAACTACACAATGTCCACTATGTCCACTTATCTATAACTACACAATGTCCACTGTGTACACTTATCTATAACTACACAATGTCCACTGTGTACAATTATCTATAACTACACAATGTCCACTATGTCCACTTATCTATAACTACACAATGTCCACTGTGTACAATTATCTATAACTACACAATGTCCACTATGTCTACTTATCTATAACTACACTATGTCCACCCATCTATAACTATACAATGTCCACTATGTACACCCATCTATAACTACACAATGTCCACTAGGTACACCCATCTATAACTACACAATGTCCACTGTGTACAATTATCTATAACTACACAATGTCCACTATGTCTACTTATCTATAACTACACTATGTCCACCCATCTATAACTATACAATGTCCACTATGTACACCCATCTATAACTATACAATGTCCACTAGGTACACCCATCTATAACTACACAATGTCCACTATGTACATCCAAATATAGCTACACAGTGTCCACTATATACATCCAAGTATAGCTACACAATATCCATTGTGTACACCCATCTATAACTACACAATGTCAACTTTGTACATCCAAATATAACTACACTATGTACACCCATCTATAACTACACAATGTCCACTAGGTACACCCATCTATAACTACACAATGTCCACTATGTACATCCAAATATAGCTACACAGTGTCCACTATATACATCCAAGTATAGCTACACAATATCCATTGTGTACACCCATCTATAACTACACAATGTCAACTTTGTACATCCAAATATAACTACACTATGTACACCCATCTATAGCTACACAATGTCCACTGTGTACACCCATCTATAACTACACAATGTCCACAGGGTATACCCATATCTAACTACACAATATCCATTTTGTACATCCATAAACATCTACACACTGTCCACTCTGTATATCCATCTATAGCTACACAATTCCTGCTTAGCACACCCCTGTACATCTAAACAATATCTACTAGGTACACCAATCTATAGCTAGACAATGTTCAATCTGTTTTAAAGACATTTTGTCTCTAATCTGTAAAAACGCTGCCTCTCTCTTTCAATTACTCCAGCGTTTTGGTCCTTCGTCTGGTTTGTTGGCTTCTGCTTCATGGCCAACCAGTGGCAGGTGGCAAAACCTGATGACAATCCGCTGAAGGAGGGTGCAGACGCCGCTCGCGCCGCCATCACCTTCTCCTTCTTCTCCATCTTCACCTGGGTCTGTACTTTTACTTACTTCTAAAAAAAAACCACAGCAAAAAGAAACACTACACACACTCCTGTTCATTGCGGACTTTAAGCTAGAGGTTTCCTGGAACTGTTGTGGAGCTGTTGTGGTCACTGTGTTTAGCACTAGCATTTGATCCTTTGCTCATTTGTTTTCTCCATTACTGTGTGTGTGTGTTTCAGGCAGCGCTTACATGGTTATCTTTGGAAAGGCTACACTCAGTGAAATTTGAAGAGGAATACCTCAAACTGTTTCCACCCCAGCCCCAACAGTCTTATATCTAACACGCTAACATACTTGCCCAGGCTTACACACACACACACACACACACACGCCACTGGCAGCTAGACAAACATTTCCACAGCGCTGTGCACGCAACGGTTGTTTATTATTGTTTGCTAGTTACTGTTGTTTGCTAGTTTACTAGCTTATCTGGTGACGGATAGAGTACAAATTAATTTTCAAAATGGATTTTAGCTAAGCTATAAACGAATTTCAGCTTAGCTAGGAAACGGTTAATAGTGTTGACCAAATAAAAGGCATTATATGTGAAGAATGCTGTAGCCTGTGCGTTCAGGCCCTCTAGTGGTCTGTGTAAAAATAGCGTTTATTAAAAAAAGAAGAGGGAAAAAACAAAGGTTATGAATCATTTAGGAATTATTTTGGTCTTTCATTTAATTTCTGAGTGTGGGGATTAAAATTTGAAGACATGCTGTGCATTCAAGCTGGTATTTACGAGTTGGGAAGTCGTAATTACGACATAATTCACTTTGGCTTAAAACAAGATGGCGGTGTACCTTCTAATAATTGTCACGATATGTACTGCACATGTGCGGAAAGTCAGGTTTGCCACCAATATAACATTATATTATTAGTAGTATTATAACAACAGTATTATAAATAATCTGCCGTATAAATAAACTGCCTTAAATCGTTTCGTCATACTTCAGATAAGACTCATTTCCACACGTGCAGTACAAATCGTGTTTCCAGTACGGATCGAGTAGTGACAATAGTTAACTAAAAAATGCAGATAGTAGAAAATAAAGACTAAATAATCGCATCAGGTGTCTTGATTACTTACTCTCACATGTTGTCTTTTTGTATTCTAAATTAATTTGAAAAAAATAAAGTAAACGACAAATTTACATTTGCGTCCATATTTTCTCACAGACACGCCCCCAAATCGGAACGTAAGTAATTACTCAGAATTACAGCTTGTGGTGTCGTTCGTGTAAACAAAAAGTGTAATCATTTTATAAGGTTACCGGTTACAGTGTTGCCAGATTGGACTGAAGATTTCCTGCCCAATTACAGCTTAAAACCCACCCAAAAAATATTTTTAAACAAATAACAGCTCAAAATGCATACTGTGATAATTAATACAATAACAAACAGAAAACCCAAAGCAAATGGGTTAGTGCAAAGGGCACACACATGGGTCGCTCTCCCATCTTTTCGGTAGGACTTTCTATATTTACCGCATTTTGGCATGATGATGATAAAAACCCTTACAGCTTTGCTAATAACTTTGTGATATCAGCTTAATGAGTATAAAGATCTGCCAATCAGGATTGAAGTCTGACTGGACAGGACTCTGCTGAACCCTATTGGCTAAACTGAACCATATAATTAAAATATCAACATTACATATTACACTTTATTGTAAAGTTTGTTTGAATGGAAAATTAATAAAATATCATGTTTATAGTCAAAAATAAAAACCCGCCAGTTGCATCAAAAACCATCCCAAATTTTATCAATCTGGCAACACTGACCGGTTATGCTGTATTTAATCTCCTAACAGGTACAGATGTTTTTCTGACCTAACTGCATTTTCATGAATGTATAATTTATTATTATTTTTTATTATTTTTTTTGTAAATGCTCCTGCTAATGATTTGAGGAATGAATGTGTGTATTCCAGTTTGAGGCTCCATGAAAGCAATTTAACCAGGTTTTGTAAACTAAATCTTTTTTTTTTATTTTTATTTATTTTTTTTATCATTTGTGGTTGAAATGAATTCAGTACGTACCTGCAGTATAAATACACAACTAAGGCTTGCATAATGACCTCTTCACGTTGTACTGCACTAATTGTTACGCTGTAGTAATGACACTCACTTTTCTGTGTCTCTCCCTCTCACATCCTTACACTAATCCCTCTATCCTTCCTGCTTTTACTTACTCCACTTTTGCTACCATTTTCTTTTCATGGATCGTGGGTTTAAATCATACGTAATGAAATAAACCGGATTCCATGGTTTTATTTTTTTTATCAATATTATAAACTCACTCACTTTTTTTTGTTTGCATACACCCTGTTTTGCTTTTCCATTTTCCATTCCCCTTTCCAATCCGAATCCCCTGTGGCCAGGCAGGTCAGTCTTTCCTGGCTTTCCAGCGCTTCAAGTTAGGGGCGGATTCGGCCCTGTTCTCGCAGGACTACACCGACCCGAGCCAGGATGCCGCCGCCGCTCCATACAGCGCCTTCACCAGCGGCGACGAGCCCGAGAGCCCTGGGGGAACAGGCTCATACCAGCAACCCAACGGAGAAGGGATGTACGATGGGTCTGCAGGATACCAGCGTCAGGATTACTAACTACATGGAGGAAAGGCAGGAAGTGGAGCTGTGTTAGTTCTACAGCACAGTGGCATGGAGTTTTGTAAGGGTTTTTTCACACCTGGCTCGTTTGGAACGTTTGTTTCATAAAACATGGCACGTTTTTTTCCCTTGGTTCGGTTCGTTTAGCATTATATCAACACGGCAATCTTGGTGGACAAAAATGGACATCCAATACACCAACCTGTATAGCAGTTCATGATGGGAAGTGTGTTATAGCATGTTTGTTTAGCTAAACAGACCTAATAGCTAGCAACATGAATTAGGGGTTAATGTGTCAGGTGGAGCTTGCTTAAACTGCTAAATTCAACTAGACACAGTGAGGTCACAGAGAAACTGACCCTCCTTCTTGATGGATGAGTGCTACGAGCAGAACCCCTAGAACATAAACAGATATATTCTGGCCAATGAGAGGGCAGTTTACTCACATGCGATTTACATAAACACATTGTGGTATGCTGTACCACATTGCCGTGTAAAATCGAACCGAGCCAAGGCGAGAATGCAAGATAGATAGGTAACAACCAGTTTCAGAACAAAGCACAGGTCTGAAAACACCCTAAGAGACGTTTCCAGCCAACATCATGAATTTGACAAGTTCTGAATGTTTTCAGCCGTCTAGACAGTTTTATTTAACTCTTTTTTTCCTCATCATTATGAGTGTTGGCCTTTATTTAGATTTGAAAGAAGGAGTGATGGAGAAAAAGCAAGGACTGAGGTTTGCCTTTAAAGAGGTATACAGTACGCGATTATACCAGTTTGCCTTGAACCTTCATTTTATCCAGCGTGTTGTCTGAGTAATCCAAACCTTCTTGTTGAGGGTTCTGAAAATAGACATATTATATTCAGCCAATAAGCAAGCACAGCAACGGAGGCAATGCTGAACAAATTACACTATTAATCCGGATATTACACTGGAGAACGGACAAAATGACTACAGCGTTACCTGGTTTATTCTGGAGACAGGCATTGTACTAGCAGCAATGTTTAACAAGTACCTGTCTTATTGTGTAGCGTTTAAACCAAAAACAAACCATTGCATTTGGGTCACCATTCTTAATCTTTTAACCCAGAAGTCCTCCAGCCAGTGGATTTGCAGTTGATTCACTAGTCGGTTTTGCTTAAGCTGAAACTAGCAGAAGCTAGACTGAATATCTGGTGCTAAACACAGCACTGCTGTTGGCTAACTAGCAAGCCGAACATTATCAAGTATCCTAGCAGAATGTTCATTTTTTCCCCCCTTTTAGCATTTTAATTATTTTGAACAGCACAAATTATAACACAGACAAGTAAAGAAGCTTGCTAACAGTTTGAGATTTTCAGTAATTCAATATAAGGGCAGCGATCATCCAATACATTTGTCAAGCTAGGAAGCTGCCTTCTAATTGGAAAGTGTGATATAAATAAAAAAATTAAAAAAAGGGAGGGACTCCTATCGTTTTGTAGCCTTTTAATACAGTACCCATGTGTTGATGAGTGTCTGATTTGTACTGGAAACGAATACACATGAAAAACAAACAAACAAACAAACAAACAAAACACTGCCGCTAACGCCCGTGATCACAGCGCCTCCTAGTGCTCGCGTCAAACGTTCAAATGAGCTGCGTTTATTTTCCATTTCAGAATGAATTAATTATAAATCTCAGTGTGATGATGGGAAATGAAGCTGTAAACGGTAGCGGAATGGAGAACAGCTCTCTTGTTTTATTTATTTCCGCCTATAACATGCCCTTGTCGACTTCACTTCATGACTTCCACATGCGTGTCGGCTACGTGGCGCGATCCCCAGTTTTTTGGTCGTGTCGTGCTGCTATTAGTTAGCCGTTTTCTTCCCCAGCACACGATAACGTTTGCTAACTATGGCAGCTTGCATGCTAATTAAATAGCTTGCGGAAATCTCTCTGTATGTTGTATAGTTGGAGTAAACATGGCTACGTTTCGGTGCGTGCCACTGTCACTACTCGATCCGAACCGGAGACACGATTTGTACTGCGCATGTGCGAAATTGCGGCCACACATTATTAGTTGATTATAATAACAGTAGTGTCACTATTTCGCGCATGCGCAGAACAAAATCACATGTGCGGTACAAATCGTGTTTATTTATAAAAAAAAAAAAATAAAACAATAAATGCACGTCAGCGCCTAATACCATAGAAAGATCACCACAGAAATCCCTGTCAGAGGTTTCTAGAAAATAATAAGGTGATAATGTATCTCATAGTGTCTCACAAGTCTCTGTACATAGATGGAAATGAACACTTTTTAGCCAAATGACTTTAAATCATTTTCATACATAGTTTATATACTGTATATTATAAATATTTTTGTCAGAAAGCCATTAAGAATTTTTTTGAGGAAAGAATAATTATTGTCATGGCTGGATCGGGAAGCTGTAGCTGTTGAGTTTCTTCATGAGCAAGGGTCGACGACTGTGTGTGTGTGTGTGTGTGTGTTCACAAAGAAATGGCGATCATTTAGAGATTTTGTAAATAAAGTTACATTTTGCTAAAAAGTGTGTGTACAGAACATTTTGGGACATCTTGCGTTCGAACGAATGCATTATTATCAACTTTCTGGCCAATCAGAATCGAGAATTCTTTGGGATAAATCACTTTACATTGCAGTGGATATGTGTGGCTTGGGAAAATAATATAATTACATAACGTGGGCTTATTTAAAAGATATTTCTAAGATGTTTTGTCCACCAAGTGTGTCTTCTCATCTAGCGTCTGAGCCTGGTAGCCCCGCCCCCTTTCCTAAATAATCACCATTCCTCACTTCGTTTTATTATTATTATTATTATTATTATTATTATTATTATTATTATTTTCATATTTGAATAACTGTCTCATCCGGGTACTTGAAGTGCACTTGTTCTCGTTTGAATATTATTAGAACATAATACAGTAAAAGGTTTTTATCGACAATTCGTCTTGCAGACAGTAGAGGGCGCCAAAATGCGCGTTTCTATTAAGGGTTATTTCATTTATTTCATAAATAGCTTAAGATGTTTTTTTCTGAATAAGAAGAAGTCGACAAGGGCATGTTAACACTGTGCTAGAACACAATGTTAAGCTGTAGTCATGTTTAAAAGACTCAATTGCTCACTAGTAACACCTTTTACGACGGTAGCATCAACATCTGGAGGTTGGCATCTCAACATCCACCCTGCTTTCGTACTCAGATTCTTCTCCAGCATCGGTCATCTCTGCTTTAACAAAAGAAACTCATAGTAACACAGACATATGTGAATAGTCATGGCTGTACAAATGAAAAGTTATTTACCAAAATCCATCCATATTTTTCTGTGCTGGTGGAGCTTATTTTTCAATATGATGATGGTTAAATTATTGTTTTTTTCAGACAATATTTTTTGCTTAATGTGTCTGAAGGAACTGACTCTTTACTCCAATGTCATTTCATATAACAGTATATATGTAAATCTGTAATTGAATATAAAACTTTATTTTAAAAAAACATTTAAGATGTGAAAAGTATACACAACTCTGGTGTCCTTCATGCTCCTGTATTTACGTGACCATCTCTCTCTCTCTCTCTCTCTCTCTCTTTCTCTCTCTGTGTGTGTGTGTGTACTGAACATGTTTTTTTTTCTGAATAAAAAATAAAATATGGTTTTATTTTGGAATATTACATATTAAAACGAATCAATATAAAACAGTTGGCAGATGAAACTATATAGCTCCGTAAAATTGTGTGACCTTCTCTGTGTTATTCTAGATAGCTACAGAAAAAAAAAAAAAAAGGAAAACGAGTCTATTAAGTGCTACTGTTTTTGATGTAATGGATTTTATGTATATTTAAAACACAATAAAGAAATGTATAACCAAAATATCTTCTAAAGGACAGTCTTATTTATTCTATTTATGATGAACCATGAACATCTACACTTGTTTGTATTATCTACAAATATGCAGAAAGAAAAGCAAGAGGCAAAAATATGAATTAATATCAGGATCTGCAATATTATTGTCACACTATTATGGTCTGATATGACTGTCTAATATTTTCTGTGCAGGTTCTGTCATTTGGATTGATTGAGCTCAGGTCAGTCAGAGAGTGTGTGTGTGTGTGTGTGTGCGCGCGCGTGCATGGATGGTGCAATAGCCTCGCATAACACCCAGGGTGTAGTCCCGGCTCGTGCCCACTGTTTCCGGAATAGGCTCATGATTTACTGCCACCCTGACCGCGATAAACTGCTTGCTGTCTATCTAACTGGAAGTCATTATTATCTATCATGATCAGTCTCAGGTCAGCATCAAGTTTATTTCCGACTTTATTCTCGAAATCTTATCGTAACGCCCCCCTCATCCCAGTGTACCACGTACGGTAGTAGACCCGAAGATTGCCGAACGTTTCCGAATCCCCACGAAGTCCCATTTCCGCTTCAAGATGGCGGCGTCGCGCAAGCCTCTGATGCATAGTGTAAGGCAACAATTACGAATTGTCACCTTTTCCCTCTTTCTATCATGACATTTATCAACAAATTTAGCTAACCTCGTCTGTTTTTGACGCTGTCAGAAATGCTTCTGCTGCATACCTATCATTTGTAGCTTAAGAATAACCCTTGTATAGTTAGCCTGCTAGCATTTAAATACCCATATAACACTCTGAAATGTCTAACGTGCTATAACGAGTCAGTCATATCTAAACAAAAAACAATATACCGTATTATAGAATTGAGGATATAAGTTTGTATTATCTGTACTTTTGCTGTGTCTTTAAGAAAAAAATATGCTGTCCAGTGATGTTACATAGGAAACAGGTTTAGCGTTGCTAACTTTCGTGGGTTTAACCCCAAATGGGTGTAATACTCCCTGTCTAAGTGTACTACAGAGGGCACGAGCAAATAGCTTTTGTGCCCTTTCGAGTTGACTACTTGTCGTCTATGTGTGAATTTGGGATTCAGACACTGTACGTGTAAACAGACCGACCTAGAAGTCTTAAAATGATGTAAACCAACAAACCAGTGGCCTTCAAAGATGAGACAGTACAATGTGAAGGTACAGAGTTTTCTGAAAATCTGTAACTCAGTGAACTTGAACAATTTCAGGCCGCCCCTTTAGTTATCACACTTATATAGGACAAATCTGTGTGTGCACTTACAGCAATGCAGCTCTCATTAACTCCATGTTCTGGATTTCCTTCTGTGGGCTTTAGCACCAGAGCTGGACAGATGACCTGCCGCTGTGCCAGCTGTGTGGAGTGGGCACGGCCCCGAACTGTGTGTACAGCCCCGATGGCAAAAGCACCCAGATGCACCCTAATGAGGATGGCCACTTCCGCTTCAGGTGAGCTACATAACATGAAACAGCAGGTCCGGTGATGAGGATGCGTTACAGCCCACGACAGAGTTCGCCAGCTGGCAGACTGGATGGATTCTGTTCCAGCGGATTGATCGTAGCACTTGAAAAATGCCTCGATTGACTCATTTATACACGAATATATACATATTATACAGCCATCTTGTGTCTATTGAAGAATTAAACTGTTCCTATTAATTTTGCCCAACAGTACCGAGTCCTGTTTCCTGTACGGGGTGTTTAACGGTTACGACGGCAGCCGAGTGGCCAATTTCGTGTCTCAGTGTCTGACTGCAGAGCTTCTACTGGGCCAGCTCAACTCCGGTCACTCTGACGCAGATGTCCGTCGCATCCTCGCGCAGGTAGCTGGGGTTTTTAATCACTGGAGATTGACTATAGCTGCTCACACAAGCAAAATCATCCACAGTCCAAAAAAAATAATTGTTCCAGAAATATAACAGTAGGTTATGTGTGTTAGATCAGCTGTCCATGGCATTTGTTTTATTAAACATTATGTAGGAACATTAATCAGTTTTATTAAAGCCTCACACGTTAGAGCCAAAGATCAGTGCTAGACAAATGAAGCAATAATTAAGTTAGATGGTCACTAATTAATTAGTTGGAAAATAAGTGAGTCATTTGGTGAGTAAATCATTTGAACAGCAAGTCAGTGGGTCAGTCTGTTAGTTAATTAGTCGTTAAGTCAATTGGTGGATTGGATAGTAAGTCAGTCAGGCTGCCAGTAAGTCGATCTGTTATTTTGGACAGTAAGTCCAAATTCGTTGTATCATTTTTCAGTAAGTCTGTCAGTTGCTCCGGCAGTCAGTTATTTTGAGGGACAGTTAGGTATTTAGTCTGTCCAAAAATCAGCCATTCGTCAATCAGCCAAACAATAGCTCCGTTAGTGAGTCAGTCAATCAGCAGCTCAGTCAGTAAGCCAGTTGATCAGTAGCTCAGTCAGTGAGTTGGTCGATCAGTAGCTCAGTCAGCGAGTCAGTCGATCAGTCAGTAAGGCAGTATATCAGTCAGTGATTCAGTCAATCAGTAGCTCAGTCAGTGAGTCAGTTGATCAGTAGCTCAGTCAGTGAGTCAGTCCTTCAGTAGCTCAGTCATTGAGCCAGATGATTAGTAGGTCAGTCAGCGATTCAGTTGATCAGTAGCTCAGTCAGCGAGTCAGTCGATCAGTCAGTAAGGCAGTCAATCAGTAGCTCAGTCAGTAAGGCAGTCAATCAGTAGCTCAGTCAGTAAGGCAGTCGTTCAGTAGCTCAGTCAGTGAGTCAGTCGTTCAGTAGCTTAGTCAGTGAGTCAGTCGTTCAGTAGCTCAGTCAGTGAGTCAGTCGTTCAGTAGCTCAGTCAGTGAGTCAGTCGTTCAGTAGCTCAGTCAGTGAGTCAGTCGTTCAGTAGCTCAGTCAGTGAGTCAGTCGTTCAGTAGCTCAGTCAGTGAGTCAGTCGTTCAGTAGCTGTCAGTGAGTCAGTCGTTCAGTAGCTCAGTCAGTGAGTCAGTCGTTCAGTAGCTCAGTCAGTGAGTCAGTCGTTCAGTAGCTCAGTCAGTGAGTCAGTCGTTCAGTAGCTCAGTCAGTGAGTCAGTCGATCAGTAGCTCAGTCAGTGAGTCAGTCGTTCAGTAGCTCAGTCAGTGAGTCAGTCGTTCAGTAGCTCAGTCAGTGAGTCAGTCGATCTGTAGCTCAGTCAGTGAGTAAGTCGGTTAGTAGCTCAGTCAGTGAGTTGCTTGATCAGTAGGTCAGTCAGTAAACCAGCCAGTGAGTCAGTCGATCAGTAGCTCAGTCAGTGATTCAGTGGTTCAGTTGATCAGTAGCTCAGTCAGTGAGCCAGTCGTTCAGTAGCTCAGTCAGTGAGTCAGTCGATCAGTAGCTCAGTCAGTGAGTAAGTCGGTTAGTAGCTCAGTCAGTGAGTTGCTTGATCAGTAGGTCAGTCAGTAAACTAGCCAGAGAGTCAGTCGATCAGTAGCTCAGTCAGTGATTCAGTTGATCAGTTGCTCAGTCAGTGATTCAGTTGATCAGTTGCTCAGTCAGTGAGTCAGTCGATCAGGAGCTCAGTCAGTGATTCAGTTGATCAGTTGCTCAGTCAGTGAGTCAGTCGTTCAGTAGCTCAATCAGTGAGTCAGTCGTTCAGTAGCTCAGTCAGTGAGTCAGTCGTTCAGTAGCTCAGTCAGTGAGTCGGTCGTTCAGTAGCTCAGTCAGTGAGTCGGTCGTTCAGTAGCTCAGTCAGTGAGTCGGTCGTTCAGTAGCTCAGTCAGTGAGTCGGTCGTTCAGTAGCTCAGTCAGTGAGTCGGTCGTTCAGTAGCTCAGTCAGTGAGTCGGTCGTTCAGTAGCTCAGTCAGTGAGTCGGTCGTTCAGTAGCTCAGTCAGTGAGTCGGTCGTTCAGTAGCTCAGTCAGTGAGTCGGTCGTTCAGTAGCTCAGTCAGTGAGTCGGTCGTTCAGTAGCTCAGTCAGTGAGTCGGTCGTTCAGTAGCTCAGTCAGTGAGTCGGTCGTTCAGTAGCTCAGTCAGTGAGTCGGTCGTTCAGTAGCTCAGTCAGTGAGTCGGTCGTTCAGTAGCTCAGTCAGTGAGTCGGTCGTTCAGTAGCTCAGTCAGTGAGTCGGTCGTTCAGTAGCTCAGTCAGTGAGTCGGTCGTTCAGTAGCTCAGTCAGTGAGTCGGTCGTTCAGTAGCTCAGTCAGTGAGTCGGTCGTTCAGTAGCTCAGTCAGTGAGTCGGTCGTTCAGTAGCTCAGTCAGTGAGTCGGTCGTTCAGTAGCTCAGTCAGTGAGTCGGTCGTTCAGTAGCTCAGTCAGTGAGTCAGTCGTTCAGTAGCTCAGTCAGTGAGTCGGTTGTTCAGTAGCTCAGTCAGTGAGCTGGTCGTTCAGTAGCTCAGTCAGTGAGTCGGTCGTTCAGTAGCTCAGTCAGTGAGTCGGTCGTTCAGTAGCTCAGTCAGTGAGCAGTCGATCAGTAGCTCAGTCAGTGAGCCAGTCGTTCAGTAGCTCAGTCAGTGAGCCAGTCGTTCAGTAGCTCAGTCAGTGATTCAGTTGATCAGTTGCTCAGTCAGTGAGTCAGTCGATCAGGAGCTCAGTCAGTGAGTCGGTCGTTCAGTAGCTCAGTCAGTGATTCAGTCGATCAGTTGCTCAGTCAGTGAGTCAGTCGTTCAGTAGCTCAGTCAGTGAGTCAGTCGTTCAGTAGCTCAGTCAGTGAGTCAGTCGATCAGTAGCTCAGTCAGTGAGCCAGTCGTTCAGTAGCTCAGTCAGTGAGTCAGTCGATCAGTAGCTCAGTCAGTGAGTCAGTCGATCAGTAGCTCAGTCAGTGAGTCAGTCGATCAGTAGCTCAGTCAGTGAGTCAGTCGATCAGTAGCTCAGTCAGTGAGTCAGTCGATCAGTAGCTCAGTCAGTGATTCAGTCGATCAGTAGCTCAGTCAGTGAGTCAGTCGATCAGAATATTTATATGTTTAATAACAACTGTTTGACTAGATGTATGCTGCTGTCGTGTCCAATTAATTAAATCTTTGTAGTTTTCCCTGAAATTATGACAGTCTTTAGACTACCTTTCATGAAGGCTTAGGAAGAATTGCTCTGGAACGATGCCACTCAGAGCTTTTACAAGTTACACGTAAGCCATAACATGTCAGTAAACATAATGAGTTGTTTTCAATTTGATTTAGTAAAAGTAAGCAGATGCACATGGCATAGAGGTGATGTTCTGCTGCTTGCACACCTGAACATATATGCTACAATGTACATTAAAAAATAATGAAGATTAAAATAAACCTTCATAGCCAGCTTGTATGTAATTAAATGGATTGTTTTTAGAAGCTTTTAAATGTATTGCTTGCGTCTGTAGTGTGTGAATGAGACGATAAACTAGATGTGACTTATCATTATTCAGTTTTGATGAACGTGTAAGGAATTTTATTTTGTTTTGTTCTGTCTCTGTGTCGGCGTCTTCAAGGCCTTTGACGTAGTGGAAAAGAGTTACTTTAAGACCATCGATGACGCACTGGCAGAAAAGGCCAGCCTTCAAGTGCAAATCCCAGAGGCGAGAACACTCACACACACACATACACACAACAAAGAGAATGGTTACAGCAGCGACTTTCAAGGTCCCACACACAAAGCGAATTCATGAATTGAAAATTCTTTTTGTCGGTTGTGAACACGAGAACGCTGTGATTAAAGTGCTACTCACTGTAGTACATCAGAGGTCACAGCATGCCGGTATTGAAATTCTAATCAAATTCTATGCACTTTTTGATTCAGCCCTGAATTGAGGAAAGAGAAATGCTCTACTTTGGAGCATGTATAATTATTAAGTTACTAAATTTGTTAAACAGACAGAGTACACAGTTTTACACAGACTTTCCACAGTGCATAGTTTAAGGATAGTTTATTCCACGTACAGCAGGGCACTGGAAGAAATAAAAAGAAAATAAAAGACGTCATGTCATGAACCCACCTAAGATCCAGACTGCACTCTTTTGTATGCTTTGGTTTCTTCTTGAGTTTAACTTAACTTATTAACACTAGATAATTATGCAATTTGAGCAATGTATTAGACTGTATAGTATAAAAACCTGCCCAGGGCACAGGGTCTCATGAGCTTAATTGAAGTAATGCTGTTCTTGTCTTTGTCCTGCAGGGGGCAATGTTTCATCAGCTGTCTCCTCAGAGTCAGAAGATTGCAGAGAGGCTGAAGACTCTGGAGCAGGAGGTCTCTGGAGGAGCCACGGCCATAGTCGCTCTCATTCTCAACAACAAGCTATACATCGCTAATGTGGGTGCGTTCACACACACACACACACACACACACACACTCACTCACTCACTCACTCACTCTCACTTGCTGTCATCAATTCTCACATTGTCCTCCTCAGTCATTAAGCCATTTCTTTTTCCTTATAAAAAAAATTCGAAACCTTATATTCTCACAAAGGAGATGTTCAAAAGATTAGATAGCCATTAAAGTATCATAAATGTCAAAAGCATTATTAACAAGTTTACACTGACCAGGCATAACATTATGACCACCTGCCTAATATTGAGCTGGTTCCCTTTTTGCTGCTCCGTCATGCACTGTGTGTTCTCACACACTCCTATCAGAATCAGCATTAACTTCTTCAGCAATTTGAGCAACAGTAGCTCGTCTGTTGGATCGGATCACACGGGCCAGCCTTCGATCCCCATCTGCATCAATGTGCCATGATGGCCCATGACCCTGTCGCTGGTTCACCACTGTTCCTTCCTTGGACCACTTTTGATAGATACTGACCACTGCAGACCGGGAATACCCCACAAGACCTGCAGTTTTGGAGATGCTCTGATCCGGTCGTCTATCCATCACAATTTGGCCCTTGTCAAACTCGCTCAAATCCTTACGCTTTTCCATTTTTCCTGCTTCTAACATCAACTTTGAGGACAAAATGTTCACTTGCTGCCTAATATATCCCACCCACTAACAGGTGCCATGATGAGGAGATCATCAGTGCTATTCACATCACCTGTCAGTGGTCATAATGTTATGGCTGATCGGTGTAATCCTACACACAGGCACTATAGACTTACTGTAATAAAATAACAGTAACACATTAAAATAGTAAACAGAACTGGTTAAATATAGCCTTATAGACAGAGAACTTTTCTAGGGGATCATTCCTGAGTAGACTAATTAAATTTTTCAGATTTTTCTTATATAGCCATCTTTAGAAATTGTCATGTCATTGAAAATGACATTTGATTAAAAGCATTGGGATTACTAAATATGGACATAAATACTTAAATGTATTCTGGTATAAATTCCTATCATTTAATGATAATACTCCGACAGCTGAAATTCACTTCCACACATCAGATTGTTTGCTTGTCATAGCTTTGTTTTGCCTCTGGCTATAAACATAGCACACACACAGACCTTTTGCCTTTTTGTTCTATGAGCTTGACATTATCCCGGATTTCTCTGGTTTGCATATGGGTTTGACTATCTGAAAAGGTCAAGCTGTGGTCAAAGTGGTGCATTGCCGCAGGTGAGGTTGTCTTGGTAATTGCTGAGACAGATATGGTAATATAGCTGAAGTTGATATCCCAACGGAAAAAGAAAACATGCTTTCAGTTGTTTATATCTGGGGTACAAGAAAGAAAAACTGTTGTAGAGTGAGTGAACACAGAACCTTTTTTGGAGACCACCCAAATTTTTATAGGTCAGCATAAACATCGGAAAGTATTGGTTTCTCCTGTCCGTCTCCTCTTCAGGAGGTGAAGTATATGGTCAGTTGTTTTGTTGTGGTGTGTTTCGATCATTGTCTTGCTGCTTAATTCCATTCCTCCCAATTAGATTAGATGCATGTCTCTTTAAATTGGCAGATGATATCTTTCTGTAGACTTCTGAATTTAATCTGCAGCTAGCATCATCAATAAAGATTAGTGAGCCTGTTTCCACAATCAGCCATAAAAGCCCAACCCATGACACTACCTCCACCGTTCCTGATCGATGAGCTTGTATGTTTTAGATCAGAGCAGATATTTTCTTTCTCCACTTTCGTGTCTTAATGTCTGTATTTCATCTGCATTTCTGTATTTAATCTGGCCTTCCGATATTCTCGTTGCTGATGAGTGGTTTACATCTTCCTATAAGCCTTCTTTCAGCAGGACAAATTATATTGCCAAATGTTTTGGGACGTCTGCCTTTACATGCACATGATATGGAGTTGGCCTGCTCTTTGCAGCTATAACAGCTTCAAAGTAGCTCTTCTGGGAAGGCTGTCCACAAGGTTTAGGAGTGTGTGTATGGGAATTTTTGACCAATTTTATCCGTGAGGTCAGGCACTGATGTTGGTCGAGAAGGTCTGGCTCGCAATCTCCGCTCTGATTAATCCGAAAGGTGTTCTATCAGGTTGAGGTCAGGATTCTGTGCAGGCCAATCAAGTTCCTCCACACCAAACTCACTCATCCATGTCTTTATGGACCTTGATTTGTGCACTGGTGCACAGTCATGTTGGAACAGGAAGGGGTCATCCCCAAACCCCAAATTCCCAGAAAGAGCATAAAATTGTCCAAAATGTCTTTGTATGCTGAAGCATTAAGAGTTCCTTTCACTAGAACTAAGGGGCCGAGCCCAACCGCTGAAAAACAACACCTGAATTCAATGATTTTGGAGGGGTGTCCCAAAACTTTTGGCAATATAGTGTCTTCACACCTGCTCTGTGGAGGTTGTTGGCGATGTCACTCACTGTTGCTTTCAGGCTTTTCTTCACAGCTCTTGCAATGTTTCTGTTGGAATCTGTAGTTGTTATGACCGAGCTGTTTGATGTTGTTAGTGGACCAGTGGTCAGTTTGCTTTTCTGAGCATTCTAAATTGTTGTGTCGGCTCTGCTCCTACAACAAATCTCAGCTTGGTTTGATTTTCCCCAATAGACAGCGCTCTGGTCTTCAAGGTTGGTCTAAACTTTTTAGCAGCAAATGCAGTCTTCAAAGGCAAAATCCTGGCCTCAAACCAAGAGTAGACATTCAGAGCTATTTATTAGCTATTATCAGTCAATCGAAACAGGGCACAGCTGGTCAGTAGGTTTACCACCTCCTGTACATCCTCAGGGTGGAAGGAGTTTCTTAGTAACATGGCAAGTACAAAAACACTTACTGGCGTTAGTGAAAATAACTGAAGCCATTACACCACCTCATGCTTGAATATTTTCCTATAACAATTTTGCATGGAAATTAGACTGAGTAACATATTGTGTGTATGTGTGTGTGTGTGTTGGGGGCACTGCTCAGGCACCAATCGAGCTCTGCTTTGCAAGTACACCAGTGACCGTCAGAACCAGGTGATTCAGATTGGACGAGCCCACACAACTGACAATGAAGATGAGCTGGCCAGACTGGCTCAGCTAGGTGAGCACACACACACACACACACACACACACTGGTGTGTGGGTTGTCATCTGTTATTCTGCATGTGTCATAGTTAGATAAAACTCTCTCTTAGAGGAATATCTCTTGTTCACTCGTTCTTGCTCATTCTCTCTCTCTCTCTCTCTCTCTCTCAGGCCTGGACCCAAATCGGCTCAGACAGACGGGGACAATCACAGGTCAGAGCAGTCTGAGGCGGATTGGAGACTACAAGGTGAAATTCAGCTACACAGACATCGATGTCCTGAGGTGGGTTCAAAGGAAATACAGTAAACGCGCCATAATTATCCAGACTTTGATACACCCACCTACGTTATGTTTGCTTCGAGCTAAAATTTCCATCATTTTCATTAACAGCCCAAGCAATTTTATTTAACATTATGATTATTAAAGATTGCATTCAGAGAATGGCTCAGTTATGTTTGGGAGTGATTGTATTTCTTGCGCATTTACTGAAGATTATGATTTATGCTGGTCATGGCAACCATTTTTGTTTCCAAATGTGAAAATGATGAAATTGGTTTGTTAGATTTTATTTTATGTATAATAAAAATAAGCAGGTTTTTTGACTCATTGAAGTTTTACTTTTTGAGGGTTTTTTATTTGTTATTTTTTTAAGTGTCATCTGTATAAGTAAATGACTTCAGGCTATTTTCCATAATATATTTGTTCTTCACAGCCATTCAAATAAGATGTGCTTAATTTATCCATTTTACTGTGTAAATGTTTTACACCAGATTCACACCAGATTTCCAAAACTATCTATATCCCTGATTTTTGCATATGCAGATGTTGGTAAATGCAAATGTCTTTGTTCAGCCGATTTCCATGTAGTGACGTCCATAAAAGTCCTACCTTCCGCAGCACAGCCACTGCACAACATCGGCTGCCGTAAACACACACACACACTTCCTCTTCCTCTTGTTTTTCCTTTCCTTTTTTCCCCTTAGCTTTACTTTTCGTCATTTATAAACGTTTCTCGATTGGCTTACTTTTCAAGTCATTAATATAAAAATTGCTGCATTTTCACGTGTGCAGTCAGAATAAACAATTCATTTAAACTTGACCGTGTAATCCTTATATGAAGGCGCTAAGGATTTGCTGCGGAAGTTTTTCAGAACTAGACATATCTTCATGAATAGCGAATAAACGCTGTTGCGAATGATTTATGAATACGTTTGTTCATATCCTGCTTGAAAAACGAGTTGGATGCAGCGTGCACCTGTTCATTGTCTTTCCATATCTCGGTCTCTACATACACCAGATGTAGTCTCTTTTTCTTTTATTCTGTTTGTCTCCGATTGTGGTTTTCTCTCTCTCTCTCTTTCTCTTTGGCTTTGTCTCTCTCTCTCTCCACTTTGTCTTTTTGACTGGCGTCCAGTTGGACCATTACAGCATTACCTCTCTTCTACATGACATTAACCTTCTCAGCCAAACCTCCATTTCCTGCCTTCTGGAAGCCACAGCTATGCAAAAGAAATTGTTGCTTTTATTAAAATCCCGACCTCCCTCGCACACACTGCAACACTTTCAGCAGGTTTCCCAGAAGTTCACACGTACCGATGAATGACTGCCGACTGCTGAAGTGTTGGTTTGTTTAATGTGAGACATTCCATCACCTGGTGGTTAAATCACGGTCTGTGTATTTAACATGTCCGTCTCTCAGTGCGGCCAAGAGTAAGCCGATCGTCGCCGAGCCCGAGATACACGGCGGCCAGTCACTGGATGGAGTCACAGGCTTCCTGTTGCTGATGTCAGAAGGGCTCATTAAGGCCCTTGAGGCGGCTCACGGACCCGAACAAGCCAATCAGGTGTGTTCTCGTTTACATAACTACATCCTAATGCATAGCTTAGGAAAATATATATACATGTTTGTCTGATCAGATGTATCCATCCAAGTCATTTTTGCTTCAAACTATGCTGAAAAGTAACCATGACAACAAGCAGGGAATAATGTTCCGTACTTACACCGGGCCATTACGTTTCAGCGCTTTTAATTAAAGCGATAAGAATAGCAAGATGACACCCTTCTTGACAGGACAACAATAATATAACAGTAACTGTTTGATGCAGTGCCAATCAAATGGAGTTTCTAGAAGTTTCTTCTGCTTTATTACAGTTTTTATTCATCACTGTTGCCAAGAGAAATGCAGATCAGAAAGAGCTTGCATTGATCTGAAACACTGTACAGGCTCATGGTCTTTTCCCATTGGTGTATTTATAGCCAATAAATGAAAGCCTTCAGCCTTACATACTGTTCAAACATTTTTTCTTGATGGTGTTTATGTGTAGTGTACCACAAAACCAAAGACCAAACAAAATATCAATCAGTTTCACTCTTATTCCGACTCGGCAAAGGAACTAAACCTACATTCACACAAACTGAATTTACTGCTGCCACTGTTCTATGAAATGGCCAGGAGGTGTTCCTACTACTGGCTGCTGTAGTAATAACGCTTGTCAGTGGGTGGCCCAAAATAAAAAATACAGTTTTCTTCCCGCTAAAGTGAAACTGGAGGGAAGATTTTGGTGTTTGTATGTAAAATTCAACTGTGTCTATCAGCATGTCCTACAAGACGAAGGAGAAGCAGCGTGTGCCCTTTGCCACAGGTGATGTGCGCTCTGCTGTCTTCACTCTCATCAGTAATCGCTCCACATTTGCATAATATTAGACATTTCTCAACTTGCACAGCATTGCACACGTTTAAATTTAGTCGCCAAGCTTCCCTGTTGCTCATGTCACAGAAAGTCGCTACCTCTGAACAGAAATGTGTGAACTTAGCATTGTAGAAAGTTAGTGTTAAAGTTTCTTAAATGTGCGCTAAGGCAAGCGAGTTTGTTGGAAGGCCACTTAAGCTAATACGATTGTCAATATCGGTCGAAATACAAACACATGCTGTGCTACAGTGGGCTTAATTCGAGTACAATCCAACAATCCAAGCCTTTGGATTGTTTGGCTCTAGTAGTAGTATTGAATCCAATACTACAATCCAAGCCTTTTCTAATAAGATTGAGCAAAAGAATCAAATGTCAAATAAAATGTGTTGCCATGGGTTTCAGAGGAATAGACGTTTGCAAGAGGTCACCAAATGGGATTATAGACTAATTTGCATATTAATTGTTCCTCATATTAAATCAGAAGTTAATGTAAATGATGATGGAAGGTTTTCTCAGAGAACAGAATAGAGTAATTATTCAGAAGATTAGAAAAGTTTTCGATGAAATTTTATTTCTTAAATAATTCGTCAACTTTGGTCAGGGCCGAACGCACCTTTATACACTTTTTACTGTTAAAAATGCAGACAAACAGAAATGGTGTCAGGGAGTAGTTTCATGAAGTGAGTGAAGTTTCATGAAGGAAATGGTGGCTTCTACGCTGGTCGAGCCGTGATAGTGAGTTGAGTAAAGCTGTTCTCATACAGCTCCGGAGCCATGTCGAGCTCAAGACAGTCACCAGATCTACAAGGATGGAAACACTGATTAAAATAAAAAAAAAGCAGTCATGGTTAATTCCCGTTTTTGTTTTTATTTCTGTAAAGAAAATCCCTAACGTATTTAAATATCTGATTCATACAGTAATCCAGATAAAGTACTTCCTTTTTAGTAGTAGCTTCTTTAACAACTTTTATTTATTAGGCTGTGTATTTAAAATTGGATGAAAGTAAAAATAACCATAAGACACAGACTGGACTTGTGCATCATATAATAGCTGTTGGCTTGAAGGTTCAGAAGATCAACGATGTACGAAAGCCCCTCAGATGAGCTGGGAATGGATGACAGTGCTGGAGTTATTATTATTAGCCACCGATGCTGCTGATAGACTCCATGTCCCATAATTCCTTCTTTCAGGAGATGGTTGCCATGGTGTCGGCAGAGTTGGCCCAACAGGGCAACGTGGAGGCGGCGGCCCAGTCAGTGGTGGAGCGCGTAAAGCGGCTTCATCATGACGCCTACGCCAGACAGAGAGCGGTGCAGTGTTCACGCCACGAGGACATGACCCTGCTCATTCGCACCATTAATTACCCTCTATCAGACGGCTCGCTTACTCCAACGCAAGGTAAACATACCTCGCTCTCTGCCCCTCTCTCCCTGTGTGTGTGTGTGTGTGTGTGTGCGTGTCAGTCAGGTCTCTCTGTGCGCCTTACATAACCGTATACTCTGAGGTCCATTTCTATCCAAATGTCTTTTTTCCATATTTAAAAGTTGCCGTTACTGGCTATGCTTTAATCACTCGTTGTTATGTTCTGGTCGACAAGATGGCGTCATCAAAAAAGCGCTGGCCAAAACGACCCTGACACAACAAGCCAGCTGTCGTGTTCCGCGGTTTGTACGGCGTGTGTCATTGGCACCAGCCCGAGAGCACATTCAGTCATAACAGACCAGAGGGAGATAAATTCCTGTGGTTGGATGTTCAGATGAGGAACCAGAGCAAACACAAAACGTATCTCACTTTTCAGCTTCAGGTCAGCAGATCTCAGTGGGGTAAAAAAATCAATCAATCAATCAACCAAGATAGATAGATAGATAGATAGATAGATAGATAGATAGATAGATAGATAGATAGATAGATAGATAGATAGATAGATAGATAGATAGATAGATAGATAGATAGATAGATAGATAGATAGATAGATAGATAGATAGATAGATAGATAGATAGATAGATAGATAGATAGATAGACAGACAGACAGACAGACAGACAGATAGATAGACACTTCAATTGGTTAAAATAAAGGACGCCTGAACCTGGATGCCTGAGTAGGCCATGGTTGCAGTTTGTGTCGAGAAGAACAGTTTTCAGATTTATGTTTTTTTAAAATATTCCTTCGGGGCGTACGGTCATTTTGCCGCATAGATAAAGGGTTACCCCTAGTAGGCCAAGGGTGCCAATAATAATAATTTACAACACGTTCGAAAATACTACAGGGCTGCGATAATGGAACACACACTTGCTTTATCATGTACTTGGGGAAAAAAACAACTCCTTCATGTGTCTCATATCTTCACTGTTGCACCACTTCCTGTGTCGGCACCTGCACTGCTTCCTGTATGAGAATAAGCAGCAACATTGCTTCATATGTCTGTCTGTCTGTCTGTCCGTCTTTCGTTTCTTCTGCTTTTTTTTCCCTCCCCACTTTTTATAATCAAAGAGCAGGAACATAATTCAGAGCAGTGGATTAATAAGGGCAGCGTTCGCTCAGCAATTAAAGTTCTGCACCACTGACTAGGAAGGTGGAGGTGAAATCCCAGAAGTGTTACCAGTGTTCTCGTGTCATTTAAAAAAATAAATTCTTTCCAACTACCATATTTCGCAGTTAGACTCGAGTATGATTTTAGTGTCTCAGTTTCATTTTTGCATCGTTTATTTATTTATTTATTTATTTATTTATTTATTTATTTTTAATCCAACTTGGTCATGACATACAATTATTCTATTATCTCAACCATTACAGGAATGGACAGATTATATACATGTATTAGCTAGCCCACCAGGCAGGTGAACACCAGAGCGCTGCCATGAGTTATCACTAAAAATATGCAAAAAGAGCAGTTTTTTTCTCCTCTCAGTAAATCATAGAAGTTGAGCCAATCGACATAAGGAATCTGAAATGGTTGACAGTTGCACAGGCGGGGTCAGTCTGGTCATGTCAGAAACCCGAGTCTGCATACGTTCAAGGTTTCACAGTAATCGCAGGGTAATTACGTTGTCAGCCTGAAATCATTTGGTTTTCAGATGTAGCTTGTTGAAGATGTTGAACTTGCGTAAGACGTTGCTTCTTCCTTACTTTCTGGTGGCTTTTGTGGGGGGGGGCCTCTGACAAATAAACCTTAGTGATGGTGGAAAAAGAAAGGATAATCATTATAAGTGCACCTTAATAGGACCGCCAATCAAGCGCTTCAGTTAATGTTCACACCAACTGTCCAGTTTCAAGCACCTCACATGGTCCTCTGTGGTTCTAACCCATTTGCCTCAAAGCGTTCTGAGATGTTCTAAAAAGCAGTCATTTGATTTACCCGCAGACTTCCTTTCAGCTCTAACCCTTCTGACTGATCTCTGTCATCAACAAGCCATTTCCCACCCAGAGAACTGCCACTCACTGTATGTGTTTGTGAATGTAGTATCACATTTTTCCCCCTCTGTACATCAACCGCAGCTTACCCCGCCATGTGATTGGGCGAATAAATAATAGTGTGTCCCTAATAAACTGGCCAGTGAATGAAGGTTGTATTTTCAATCACGGAATGAAGTCATGTTGGGTTTTTTAAGTACAGTTATAAGATTCTATAGTGCGTAAAAATCAATACGGAGAGAATGACAGTGGGGTGGTTGAGAGTAAATTGTCGCAACACCTTCATATATCATCTCCATCTTTATTTAACATCCTCTACCTTCTCCTGTAATCTCATCTATTTCATCTCTCCTTCATTACTCCAACCTCTTTCTCCTTGCCCTCTTTCTGTCTGTCTTCTTTAATGGCTTTTCTCTCCTCTCTTCACCTCGTTCTCTTCTCCTTTCTCTCTGACCTCTCTTTTTTGTTTTTATTTCTCCCTCATTGCATCAAACATCCGTTCTCCTTTCTTCCCCTCAATGCTATCTACTTCTGCTATTTATACTCTCTTTTATTAACAACCTGTTCTCTCTCTCTCTCCTCAGGTGGGCGTATCTACCCTGTGTCTGTGCCCTATTCGAACTCCCAGAGCACCAGTAAGACAAGCGTGACGCTCTCTCTGGTCATGCCAGCCCAGGGCACGCTCACCAACGGGACCAACACAGCTTCCACGCTGGAAGGAGGCACCCCCACTCCTGGGTATGGTTCTGTTTATTTCATTCCTTTTGAAGCTTCATCTTTAGTCCAATTTCCCATTAAAGTTTCTATTAATATTTAATGTAGAGATGCTTGTAGCATTGAATGTTGCCTGTTCTTTATTTTGTCTGAAGCAGTGCTCCTTTTCGGACGTTGCATAGTCGTCTCATTGCACTGGTAGAAAGCGACCCTAAACTGACAACACAATTTCCACCCATTTAAGTGTAGTAGAAAATACATGGCTCATGTATTCAGCCTAACAATCTCTCCCCACGCTTGAAAGAGTAATATTAAATCGAAACGTAAATGTTTTTGGATTTACTCGGCATGTTCCTGCAGCGTTATTTGCATGCATGACCTTAAGTTACACTAAATCAGCCAACTGCAAAATTGGGCCTTTGTTAGAAATCATTGTTAGATTTCTTTTCACTTAAACACACTGCTTAACAGCAATTAAATTGTATCTGAGATATAAAATCATAAATCTTACTCGTGTTGTTTAGTACAGTTCAGTAGCTGATAAACATGCGCACATACGCACAGCAGCCTATATCCTAATAGGTCCTTTGAGCCCCCTAAACTCCTTTAGTAGACATCCACTATTTTATAACTCATCATAAGGCCTTAATGTGTTTCTGTGCCTGCGTGTGCAGGCAAAGTCCCACGGCTACACTGCAGTCCAACACACACACGCAGAGCTCCAGCTCCAGCTCCGGCGACGGCAGCCTCTTCAGACAGCGCGCGAGCCAGGCGGCGCAGCCAGACGAGACGGGCCGAGTGCCGCCCTACGTCGACTTCACCCAGTTCTATCAGATGTGGAGCACGGAGCACAGCGAGGGAACGAGAGGTCCGGGACCGCAGTGAGGGCTCCAGAGAGAACAAATGGAGAATAGAGGCAGCTTCCAGCAGTACTGACATGTACAATGGATTCTAACGGCATGCTGTTACAACGAGAGCCGATTTCCTGCCTTCTCTAAGGACTTTATTAAGGCCGAAATGTTTAATAGCCTTGTTCTCCAGGTAATTCGCAAATTCCGGATTTCTGCCTTTTTGGAGCGTTGTTCAATTACAGGTTAGTTTTCTTTGGGCGACTAAATGCAAAATATATTATTCTTAATGTTATTATTAATGCTCTGATGTGACATTTTTCTATTATAGCGTAACCCCTGCTGATCAGAGCCAAACAGATCAAATTTCATAAAATATCATGGTGATACTGATGACGTTACTGATAAAAAAAAAAAAAAAAAAAAAAAAATGCCATCATGTGACTACCAGGGAAACCATCACTCCACCATTCTTAGTTCCTACTCTCACGTTGTAAGTGAAAGCAATATGTTTATTTTTTTTTTAAATGTTAGCACAAACATCAGAAATGCGTTTCAGCATCCGAACAGATGGAACACATCCTGGGCATAACAGAGGAACTACTCTATTACTCAATTAGCCTATTGTTGCGTCACCCAGTTCAGAATTGTGACACAAGGACACAGCACTTTCAAGCCGCTTTGTTTGTATCGGGTAAAGCCGTAGTCCCGATAGTGGAATTCTGCACGCTAATATCACACAAGGATTTGCTTTCCTTGACCGACTTCTGATCGCCGACGATCCAAAAGGTTCCACTCTTTCTATTTTTTTAAGACCTCAACACTCCTCTCTCTCTGCAGATATCAAGGGACCCATTTCCAAGCGTTCGGATCAGTCGAAGAGACTGACGATATGCAAAATCAAATTGTCGTAGAGTAATTATGACGATATTGTCGTTTAGCAAAAGGCTGAATGACAGCGAAGGTACTTCAGGGCATTTCCTAATGTGTCCTTACTGCATACGCTGATTACAATACCCTTTTTTTTTTTTTTTTTTAAATTACAAGTGTTATGTCTAATACGCCATGTTAATCCCTCCTTTTCACTCCTTTCTGCGTTAAAGGCAGGTATGCGAGACGGCATGCACGAGAGTGATTTACCGCACACTGTACTGTTCTCCACCTTTTGTCATATTTTGGTTGTACTTTATTGGACAGTCTTGCAAATACTTTATATTTAACAGGTGAGTACATGGTGAGGCTGGAACTGCATACTAACCTATATTTTTCTTCAGCAGTACTCTGCATTACGGCGCAATAATAACACGTCATTCTTACAAGTCAGAATTTGAGTACAGTGCTGGAAGAAATTACTAAACCATTCTGAAGAAACCATTCTCTCTCCTTCAGCTATCCAAGGCCCAGGTTTCTGTTTTTTGACAGATCTAGTCTTCTGCTGTCGTTCCTCCTCCTCCTCCTCCTCCTCCTCGGTTCGGAGATACTTTTCAGTTCGCCACGGGTGTAAAGAATGTTTATTCGAGTTACTGTAGCCTTCCTGTCAGCTCAGAGCAGCCTGGTAATTGTTCTTTGACCGTCTCATCAGCAAGGTGTTCATGTCCACACAGCTCAATAGACCTTTAGGTTCTGATTTCCACAGTCACTGAAATCAGACTGAAATTTCTGATGACTGAACACTTCTATAAGCAGCCGTTGATTGTAGTTTGTATTTAAGTCATATATTTTTTTACTTATACCTATATATATATTCAGCTTTAAATGTTTGCATTAGGATTATAAATCTATTCAGCTCTGATAAGTATTGTACAGTACTGCTGAACAAACATGGGGTTTTATGCTTATAATATAGCAGGAATTATATTTAACTAGCACATACTCACCTTTTAAATAAGGTTGTAGCATACTGTAAAATAAAATGCTACTGATGTTTAGGTTTTTTGTGTGTGTGTGTTATGTTGCTCTTTACAGCTGAGTTTCTAGTGCCTTGCTGAAATAAACATTAAAAGCTGTGATGCAGTGGAGGAGACAGCGTTACTGAATGCTTATTTTAATTATATTTGTACATTTCTCTTTTTTTGGTGGTGGAACATAAAGCTCAGTCCTTACTGCGCTGGTTGTTGGGTTTTTTTTTTTACTTCCCTTTGTGTCTCTGAAGATTTCGGTTCTTCCCTGTGTGTGTGTAGTGAAAGTGGAAGTGTTCTTGGTTCTTGGTAACAACCCAAATATATTATCCAAGTCGTTCTTTTTTTAACTGAGTGAACACTGAGTCTCTGAGATTTTATCCCATTTCACTGAACAAATCAGTCAGCCTAAAGTTTTAAAAATATGCACTGAATTGATTGCATTTTTGATTTTGTGAAGCCTGACTCCTGTTCTCCTTGTAACACTTGAGTCCTAAACGCAAAGCTAAATTAAGAGTTGGCACATTAAGAAAGTCATTTTACTCACACAATAATATCATAGCCATGGAAACTTGACTGACTTTAGCTCTTGCACTTAATATAATATAGAGGACACTGATTTCAACTGACTCCTGATATTGGTGTTGGTCCCCCTTTTATGCACTGTGTATTCTGACACCTTTCTATCAGAACCAGCATTAATTTTGAGCAACAGTAGCTCGTCTGTTGGATCAGATCACACGGGCCAGCCTTCGCTCTCCACGTGCATCAGTGAGCCTTGGCCGCCCATGACCCAGTCGCCGGTTCACCACTGTTCCTTCCTTGGACCACTTTTGATAGATACTGACCACTGTAGACCGGGAACACCCCACAAGAGCTGCAGTTTTAGAGATACAGTCATCTAGCCATCACAGTTTGGCCCTTCGTTAAACTCTTGCCCATTTTTCCTGCTTCTAACACATCAACTTTGAGGACAAAATGTTCACTTGCTGCCTAATATATCCCACCCACTAACAGGAGCCATTATCCGTTATTCACGTCAGTGTTCATAATGTTATGCCTGATCGATGTATATACTGTAAGTTTCTTACACAAGTGGAAATATTAAGGACAATATTAAAAGGTTTCATTTTCAGAACAAATTAATTTGTATACAAATAGCCTAAGGTGAATTTTTACCAGTATGCAGTTTAACAGTTAACAATTTGTAAGTAGCAACATTTTATTTTTTAACCAGGTCTCTCCAGAAATTTCCAGGAATTCCTATTTGCAAATATGACAAATTACCATTCAAGTGTGTGCTTAAGGGGAATTTTAACGCTTCCTTTACAATACTACTATACAATACTATTATCTTACATACTAGGAAGAGTATCATAACTCCTAATATTAGATTGTAACTCACTCACACTATCACATGTTAGATACAAATGCCTTTAATTACAGTTTTATTTGATCAAACACACACACACACTCAGAACCTTTCCTGGAAGGTACAGAGAAACGGTGGATAAACTCCACACTAATGGCCTTACAAGAACACTAATAGTGGATTGCCATATGGGAATTTGTGAACTGACGGAGCGAACCTGCAGGCTACCACACTAATAATCTGGAAGGCTGGAAAACGTCTGGTGTACACAAAGCCTGATTAGAAACAGGACATTTCGTGCAGGAGTCCATCAGCTGCACACTGACATGCAATACCCTTCAGCTGACGGAGCACAGAAACGCCTCAACTCCAAGCTCTTGTTTTTACTCGTGTGTGTGTGTGTGTGTGTTTGTGTGCAGAGGCTGAAGTTTAAATAAAACAAAAAAGAAAAGTCATGTTTACACAACTTTACAATTTAGCTGTGTATCCATACACACCTACACAATGACCACTCTGTACACTAATATACACCTACACAATGACCACTCTGTACACTAATATACACCTACACAATGACCACTCTGTACACTAATATACACCTACACACTGTCCACTCTGTACACCAATATACACCTACACACTGTCCACTCTGTACACCAATATACACCTACACAGTGTCCACTCTGTACACCAATATACACCTACACAGTGTCCACTCTGTACACCAATATACACCTACACAGTATCCACTCTGTACACCAATATACACCTACACAGTATCCACTCTGTACACCAATATACACCTACACAGTGTCCACTCTGTACACTAATATACACCTACACAATGACCACTCTGTACACTAATATACACCTACACACTGTCCACTCTGTACACCAATATACACCTACACACTGTCCACTCTGTACACCAATATACACCTACACAGTGTCCACTCTGTACACCAATATACACCTACACAGTGTCCACTCTGTACACCAATATACACCTACACAGTATCCACTCTGTACACCAATATACACCTACACAGTATCCACTCTGTACACCAATATACACCTACACAGTGTCCACTCTGTACACCAATATACACCTACACAGTATCCACTCTGTACACCAATATACACCTACACAGTATCCACTCTATACACCAATATACACCTACACAATGTCCACTCTGTACACCAATATACACCTACACAGTATCCACTCTGTACACCAATATACACCTACACAGTATCCACTCTGTACACCAATATACACCTACACAGTGTCCACTCTATACACCAATATACACCTACACAGTGTCCACTCTGTACACCAATATACACCTACACAGTGTCCACTCTGTACACCAATATACACCTACACAGTGTCCACTCTGTACACCAATATACACCTACACAGTGTCCACTCTGTACACCAATATACACCTACACAGTGTCCACTCTGTACACCAATATACACCTACACAATGTCCACTCTGTACACCAATATACACCTACACAATGACCACTCTGTACACCAATATACACCTACACAGTGTCCACTCTGTACACCAATATACACCTACACAGTGTCCACTCTGTACACCAATGTACACCTACACAATGACCACTCTGTACACTAATATACACCTACACAATGACCACTCTGTACACCAATATACACCTACAGAGTGTCCACCCTGTACACTAATATACACCAATGTCCATTCTGTACACTAATATACACCTATACAATGTCCATTCTGTACACTAATATACACCCACAATGTCCACTCTGTACCCCAATATACACCTACACACTGTCCACTCTGTACACCAATATACACCTACACACTGTCCACTCTGTACACCAATATACACCTACACAATGACCACTCTATACACTAATATACACCTACACAATGTCCACTCTGTACACTCATACACACCAACAAAATGTCCACGCTGTTCACCAATATACACCTACGCAATGTCCACTCTGTTCACCAATATACACCTACGCAATGTCCATTCCGTACACTCGTACACCAACAAAATGTCCACTCTGTTCACCATTACACACCTACGCAATGTCCACTCTGTTCACCAATATACACCTACGCAATGTCCATTCCGTACACTCGTACACCAACAAAATGTCCACTCTGTTCACCATTACACACCTACGCAATGTTCACTCTGTTCACCAATATACACCAATATACACCTACGCAATGTCCATTCCGTACACTCTGTTCACCAACACGCACCTACGCAACGTCCACTCTGTTCACCAACACGCACCTACGCAACGTCCACTCTGTTCACCAACACGCACCTACGCAACGTCCACTCTGTACACCAACACGCACCTACGCAACGTCCACTCTGTACACCAACACGCACCTACGCAACGTCCACTCTGTACACCAACACGCACCTACGCAACGTCCACTCTGTACACCAACACGCACCTACGCAACGTCCACTCTGTACACCAACACGCACCTACGCAACGTCCACTCTGTACACCAACACGCACCTACGCAACGTCCACTCTGTACACCAACACGCACCTACGCAACGTCCACTCTGTACACCAACACGCACCTACGCAACGTCCACTCTGTACACCAACACGCACCTACGCAACGTCCACTCTGTACACCAACACGCACCTACGCAACGTCCACTCTGTACACCAACACGCACCTACGCAACGTCCACTCTGTACACCAACACGCACCTACGCAACGTCCACTCTGTACACCAACACGCACCTACGCAACGTCCACTCTGTACACCAACACGCACCTACGCAACGTCCACTCTGTACACCAACACGCACCTACGCAACGTCCACTCTGTACACCAACACGCACCTACGCAACGTCCACTCTGTACACCAACACGCACCTGCACAGAGGTTCACAACATAATGAAACATTATTCATATTGCTGTCAAGGGTTGTTATGTATCAATTAGCAAATAAACATCTACACCATGTTCACACTTTAACCCATATACACCTATTTTCTCCCCAAAACATAAAACACAACAGTTTACGTTGAGCACAATACCGGTTAGTGACATATTGACCGTAGGAAGCAGTTGCTACTAATAGAGTTGGGAAATTTCAGAAGAGAAAACTCCTCCACACTTCACGCTCCTCACAGACTGAAAATTCCCAAACCTGAAATATATGGATCCACCCACAATCATCACTAAAAGCTGGAAGGATTATTGCACACACAAGAAAAGAAAAATCCAGACGTAATTATAACTATGATGTAATGATCCTGAAAGACTCTGGTTGTTTATTTGATTATTTATAAATAGTTCAGTGAGGTTTCCAGCTATAACTCATTGCACCAATGTGATACATCATGATTGCAGTGATGCTAGCTGCTCTCATTTATCCGCAATGTGAAAATAATACAGTTTTATACTCTTATAGCTTCATGGCACTCGGTTTCGGTTTACGATGTTGTTGTTTCGGAGTGCACACGCCCCTTTGCCCCACCGCTCCATCCCCTAACCCCCCTTCGCGTTCCCCCACCTCCCATCGTGTGTGTGTGTGTGTGTGTGTGTGTGTGTGTGTTAAGCGACCAAACTGGGAGGAGGAGTCGTGGGCTCGTGCGATGCCCCTTCCATTCCCTTCCCTTCTCTTCCCTCCCTCCCTCTTCTTCGTATTCTTTTCAAGAGAGAATAAAAAAAAAACGGAGCGCGACGGGGGGAGCTGTTGGTGGTGCTGCGCGAGCGGAAAGGCGTCATTTTAGCCCAAATACGAGTCACGCAAAGAGCGGCACGAGCGTCGGCGAACACACGCCGAGCAAAAAAAGCGAAGGGAAGGGGTGGCGCCGGGAAGACGTCAAAAAAAAAGAGAAACAACAACAAAAAAAAAAAAATCGGCGTGCTTTGAAGGGCACGAGCGTCGGTTTCCTGTTCCACTCCGTCCGCATCACCATCACCACCACCATCATCATCATCATCATCAGCAGCAGCAGCAGCAATAACAGCAAAGCAATCAGGATGGCTCCGTCTTCCTCAGTGATCTCCGGCGCGAGGCATCGCCAGGGCTGCGGCGTCGGCGCGCGGTCGCTCGCGGGCGTCGTGTTCACGCGCGGCTGTCAGTGAAGCGCCCTCCCCAAGCTGCAGGTTCGCTCGCGCTTTCTCGCGGAGGATCCGGAGGCAGGCCGCCGTCCCAAATCTCTCTTGAATTTGAACGTAAAGCATGCCACTGTGTCCTGATCACCGAAACGGCAAAGTTTAACCGAGCTGGAAGCAAAACAAAGGCCGGATCTTCTTCGCTTTTAGCTTTCAGTGAATCTCTGGAGACCCCCAAACCGGGCGATGGGTAAGTGTGAGCTCTTTACACACTCCTGTCATTTTACACACACACACACACACACACACACACACACACACACACACACACACACACACACACACACTGCGTCTACTTAGGATGACCGTGCACACGCGCGCCCGCGCATGTGTGTAATTTTCCTAAGCTGTTTGAAATGCAGTGTTACCTTGATTTGAAGGCACACGTGATGGCTGGCACGTGACAATCAACATCAGTTACTTATTACTCTTAATTTGCAAACGAAAAACCCGCGGTTCGAACCTCTAGTGAGCTTCATCAGTCATCGGGAATAAATTGTGGAAATGTTCCAGATGATTCCAGGTTTTCTGAGGTCGAGCTGTGTCTCCTGTCAAAGCAGATACTTCTAAGAAAGCACTATAGCTGCATACAATCCCAAGAGAGGTCTGTGATACACACTTCACATGAGCACAGTGTCAGGGAAGATGTCTCTTTCCTGGTTTGTTTCAGTGTAAAGTAAGTCTTTGTGGACTTGGTGCTTTCTGGGGACTTGGGAACATGACTAGCTGGGAGGTGTGTTTCTGTTGTTGTTTGTTTGTTTTTTTTTTTGGCTTATTTATTTTGAGAGGGAAAAATAACACGTACGATGAGGTACAGGAAAAGCTGCTATAACATAAGCGATATCAGGAACATCCGCGTGAAATGTAGCTATAGACGTTGTTAAAAGGCAATGATGTGTCGTCGATTAATGAATTAAAAAATTACAATCTATGGTGTACGAGGAATAAAATACTCAGTGACATGTCCTAGAAAAGCTTGATTTCTAAATCTGTATATTTTTAGAGCATTTCAAAGGGCGGATAATAGATTTTTCCACAGGCTTTCATAAATGTATAAGTACCCAGTACTCTATGCTTCATATCTTGAATGCTGCCTCGAACTTCCTTCAGTCGTTGTTAGTTGGATCAGTGTTTTTGAAGCATGCTGTTTTGTCATGGAGTTAAAAAAAGCTACCCTTAAGACTTTACCATCACCAATCTTTAGAAGAAAATAATAATGGTATAAAGCAAAGGGAGACTGTGGCTGATTTCTTTCTATCCCAGCCTGTAGATTCACACAGTTTATCTGTGTTGTTAGGTGATGACGCCGAGCGAAACACCCCTACGTATGATTTGTGATATTTTTCAGCCCACTTCGCCGACACGTCCGTGACGCATCGTGAGCCGTGATGGAGAAAACACGTTTGAAATAGAGCCGTGGGTTTAGTGAACATGAACAAGGTGGCTGTTTATCGTCCGAAGCTAAAAGTAGCCAAAGTACACACTGTCCAATCAAACGATGTTTTCTTCTGTGATCTGCTTGGTGCTGAAGGACTTTTCAGATATGAATGAGCTCCTGATTGAATCATTATCCCGCCTGGTTACAAATACGACAGACGTTTCGTTTATTAATCTCACAGTTTTCTGTGAGAAATAGCCCAACAGAATTCATGTGTAAAGCAATTCTTTGTAATGTGTTTAAAGTTTGCCTGGGCCTTTAGGCCATTTGATGCTGACAGTTTTCTAGTGTGGGCCTTCTCAGAGTCTCCAGTCTCAGAGGCTCACTGCTTTGCATAGCTTCAAGGTCTCATAACTCCCAGCACATCTGATCTAGTTCATCAGCTCATTATTAAGCATTTCGTGGGTTGGATGAGATGTGTTCGGAGCTGCGAATCCTTGAAATTGTGCACAGCCCCGGAGTGTAGATCAGAAAAGGTGTGGTAATGGTTCAGAATAAGGCTTGTTTTCCCTCTTAGCCTGACCGCTTGGATCAGCACAGTGATTAAGGGGAAGGAGTTGATGTAGCGATTCCCGCTCTTATGACTAGTGCTTTATTATTTTTTGCACAGTAAAACCAAGAGCTCTTCTATTAAACTTGAATAAAATATTCCCCCGATGGCTCAGAAATGACTCACATTGTTATACTCCGGTACTTTGGGTATCTTAGTTCAGGTTGGTCATCTTTGAATCTGGTTTCTGAAGTCAATCTTTTTGAACACCGCGAGTCACAGGATGGAAAGTACACTGCATTATCATGGTTAAAAGTTTGGGTTATTAGTGAATAAATATGGTTGGTGGTGAAAGTACAAAACTTTTCAGGCTTTCTTAAGAAATGCTAAAATTTGTGATGTGTCTGGACACTAAGTCTTCAGGCTACTGTAGCAACACTAAGAGAGTTTGAAGAGAAGCGAACGCCACTCATGCACAATTCTATTTTATTTGTTTGACATTTCAATACCATTTTACTGACATGCACAGCTGATGGGGATGTAAATTTTAGGCTATTTCTCCTCATTTTACACCTCATACATTAAACAAGGCCTTTAAAGGTGGAATTTGGTGGGCTGGTATTGTGGAAAGCTTTTGGGTTTTGGCCCTGCAGGACTCTGATACTTTTATCTTACGATATCATTTGATTTGAAATGGCCGCCCCAGATGGCACCACAGTTGCCAGTAAATGCTGAATAAAGATTGCTGTTACAACTCTGACGCCTCCAGCTCGTGGTTTGGTTTGGACATCGGAACACATTTTGCGAGAGGCAGTTGGGCAGCAGTGTGCAGATTGATACACAACACATCACCCTTTCTCTCTGTGATGTGACAACCGTCTCTAACCGGGCCTCTGGCAAAGTCTCTCTGGTTCTCCCACCTTCTCTACTGCTGTTCCTGTTTCCCCTGAGGTGTGCTCTCTGAGACTGACAGCTGCATGTAACGCAACCACAACTCCTTTCTTGGAAAAGAAACAAGAGAGGTAAAGCATGGATGGGCGAGGTGAAAGGATAGATGAGAGTGCTCTCCCATGCTGTGCGCGACAAGACCGACTCCTCGTTAATTCTATCAGCAAGGGGTCTGATGCCTCAGAGCCGCTGGAGCTCGAAGCTGAATCTTAAACTTGGCCAGACGAACTCTCGGGCTTTCAAATGTTCAAGTATCTAGACCTGTTTTAGAATAAATGCACGTAAGTGGGATTTCTTCCTGGTAGTCGGCGTTAACTCGTTCATTGCTGTGTAACATTTGCTTTCAGTTTGATCAAGTTAGTTTTGTGTGAATGTTACAACATTCCGTTATGTACATTTGCACTCCAGCGCCTTTGAATTCTCCGTTCTGATTGGTCAGTAATTCCAGATGCAAGACAAATCACAGCTTTATATTAACGCCCAGGTTCAGATACGTTCTAGTTTCTATAGTGGCCGCATTCACAGGGCTGACAAATGGGGAATTAACAGTTTTGGAAGGAGTCTCCAGTGTCACTGCTTTGTAACAGTCCGGTTTCTTATTTTTTTGGAAGTTTTGCAGCACTTAAAAATCTTAAAGACACCATATCTTGTTTCTTGGTAACGTGGCAAGCTGCGATAATAAATATTTAATTGTAGAAATAAACATGAGTCTTTTGAAACTGACACACTTCAGCTGCTGCAGCATAAGTGATAACTTGTTTCTACAACATTAAATGTAACCATTAATGGATAAAAAAAAATAATAATGGCATGTCATTCTTTAATAAATAAAAGTAGCAGTTGATTGATTGCTGTTATGTAATAGGAACAAAGCACTATACCACATGCTGTAAATCCACCTTGTTGTTGATTATTATCCTTAAACGGCAAGCCTTGAAGCGTTTTCATTCTTAACTTAACAAGAACCTGTTTAAATACTTTTTAAGAAGTGAACTGAATTATGAATTAAGGGCTAATCTGGAGATTTAGCTTGTTTTCATTTTCATTTCATACTGTGTTTAATTTATTTGGGTGAGTAAAAATGTATTACGGTATTTTATGCGTTTTAGTAAAGAGAGACTCGTTTGAACACATTTGAACATGGCTAATCACTTCAGGTAGTGGTGCGTTTAGCTGAAGTTACCCATCATTTTTCCTTCCCCTGGTACATGCTCAGCATTCATAATCTCCCATCACTTTTATTAATACGATTCAAAGCCAAGTGTGCTTATATCGCAAAAATCAGATACGTCCTCTAGTGATTTAAAGGCTTAGAAGGCGTAATATGAAGAAACGCCTATTCTCTCTTCAGTAGAAAGGTTAACGTTCATAATTCGGTTAAATAGTTGTGATGAGTCGTTGTGATCTCAATACTGAGCAGAGTGAGTGTGAAGATCGTTGTAGCGGTTATCACGCAGCCCTTTTGTAATGGAAATATTGGCTAAGGATAGAGATTACAGGAGCAAATTCTGATTAAGTAGGTCATTTTTTTTTTTTTGGTCTTGATCAGCAGCGTTTAATGGCGTTGTTGAAAGCAGTGTGTGCTACAGATGGCGGAGATTTCAGAAGGAAGCCTGCTGAGGGGAGATTTCTTCAGCGCAATCAGCAAAAAGCTCCAAATACTGAGGGATTAAAAGCTAGTACCAGAAGACTTTTTCTTAATAATTCTGGAACTCCTGAAGGGTTTAAACCAATGATATAAAAGATTAAAATGTTAAAGCGGCTAAATTTGCCCTGTGTGCTTCTTGAGGTAGCTCAGTATTCGATGTTGGGCTCTGCTACTAGTTGACATGCTATGCTAGCAACGCCATAGCTGTGTGATTGTCTTTTTAATCAAATTATTCTGCTTATGTTTTTCAATTAACAACCTATAGTTATATCCTGTCATGCTTAACAAGAAGTGAAAGCTCTCAAGCCTTAATTAGCATGAAGCAAATCATGGCATGCTAATGCAAGGCTGCTAGTGTTTATTTCTTGTTAGCTGTATTAGCAGCATGGTGCTGTAGATTTCTTTTGGAGCCTCTGTTTCTGTCTGACTTTTCCTCACTAGTATCTGTTTTGTTTTTATTTTCTAACACCACTAGCAATGCTATATAGAGTAGCTCTTGATGGATGGATGGATGGATGGATGGATGGATAAATAGATTCCAAACTTCATGGTAGCTGTGAAGTTGGATCTTAGCTTCCCTTGTCCATGCTGCCAAATGGATAAAGCTGTGAATGTAGTTGCTCTTAAAACCCGAGCTGTGGTTTAAATTAAGAAAATGACTCCGCATGTTGTTGATGCCCCCCCCCCCAAATTCTCTAACATGGACACCATACACCCCGAACCCCCCAAGCCACAGTTGATGGTTAGGGGTTATGATCGTGTGTTATATTACAGATATCATAGTGAACATTATTTATTTCGATGAGTGTCTTTGTATAAGGCTTCTGTTAGTTTAAGCAGTGATTCTTGCCAATATGGTGTTTTAGATTACTTCGAAGTGTTAAGTATGATTACTACAATTTTTTTTTTTTTGCAAGTGTTTTCTTATCTACATTAAGAGCCAGCTGTTGAATGATAGCAGAGGGAGTCTGATTCTGACTGGTTCACAGCACCTGCCCACTGCCCACGCTGTAACCACTCGATTTGATGTTTTATTGAGTGATGAGCTGTTAGGATGTCGAGTGTCAGTCCAATCAACGTTATGGTTGTCAGGTACATGCAAGACATCAGGACTCAAATGATAGACCCCGAACTTTATCGGTAGATGAGGGATAATGCATACATGACTGTTTCGGGTTTGTTATGAACGGCTCACCGACTGTGATGCGATTTGCCAGGCACTTCAGAAATGATGGAACAGCTCCATCAGCTCACACTTGTCCCTGAGCTCTTTCTATATAAGGCACCACAGCTTTCTCTCTCTCTCTCGTTCTCTCACTCTCTCTCCCCCACACACACACACACACACACACACACACACACACACACACACACGTGGACACTCTGTCAAAATCCAGACCCCAGAATAGCAGCCATTCTGCCTGGCTGCCTTTTGTCCTGTACGTGTCACCTTACTGAACATACCTACTTCAGGGAAAATGGTACTGGCCTGGCTTTGACCTCTGTGCGGCATAGACAGAGAGATGGATAATGGAACGTTCCATTTGAGTTCACTTACAGGGACGATGTGTAAATACAAGTCATGGAAAGGAACACACACACACACGAAAACATCAGTTACGAAAAAGGCAGTTCAAAAGCTAACTTTAATCACCTTCTGAAAATCGTCCTTTTTAAGCCACATATAAAGCATGCCAGGCTTTTTTCCTTCCAATAGTGTTTCCGGAAAGCTCTGTTTAGCCCACTGGATGGCCACATATTCTGTCAGAAGGTTTCATTTAGTCGGTGGCAATTTGACAAGCCCCTGTTTATCTTGTGCATGCATGTAAGTGAGTTGGTTTTTTTTTTTGTTTTCTTACTTTGCATAAAAAGGGCTAGTCTTCAAACAATGCAAATCATTTGAAAGTTAAGCCAAAACAAACAAATTGGGTCCACTTTACTGGCGACGTCAGACCAGTGTGAGCGAGAGAGAGAGAGAGAGAGAGAGATCGAGATCGAGAGAAAGAGAGAAATGGAAAGGGTAGGCAGCTGTTCGAGCCTCCGTGCCAGCCAGCTGTCTGCTGCGCTCAATCACTTGAACGAGGGATGAAAAATATAGGAAGGAAGGACAAATAAAGGGCAGACTTTCTTTGGAATGGTTTGCTCAAAATGAAAATGACACATTAGTGAGGCAGCCTGGGAAAATCCATCAGATTTCTGACTTCCAGTAAGTTTTGTTATTATTTTTTTTTTGTACTGCCCGTGACCCACTTTGACACCTTGGCTTTACGAAAATGGAAACGGATTCTGTACAACCATGCAGAAATGTTTTTATTAACTTACTAATTTTGCCTGGCTCATGTTGAGTGAATGAGGTGTCCTGAAACTCCCCACCCCCACCTCTTTGGCACATTCTGGTTCCCTTTTGTTCTCATTTTTCTGCGTGATTTTCTTATTGTACTGATGAAGTTTCCTGTGTCCTGTTATTAGTTATTTGGACTTTGTATATATTTCCACTAAATGATCCTTGGGGTGTTCCTGTATTTTTCTGTGTTTTCATGTTCCCTGCTACTATTATGTACTTAAAATCTCTGTGCATATCTTTTGTATCCAGTTTCTGTGTACTCCTTTTGTCTCAAGTTGTCACATAAGGAGACAATTAAACAATCACAGCTGTAAAATGGGTCAGTCTGCTTAAAGCTGTAAGCGCAGCAGCGACCCGTCAAGTCGAGAGCAGCGACGAGGACCTGGAGACGAGAGACTAGACTAACCTGAATGATGCTTGAGTCTTGGATAGAGCGAGTTGTTGCGTCAATTATGTTTATAGTCTGTTTATTTAAGCATACATGAACTCAATATACTGTATATCTAGAAGCTGCTGTTAGAGAGAGAGAGAGATGGGATTAGAATCTGAAAAACACCGAAAAAATAGCTTGTCGCATTTACTTCATTAAAATGCACACATCGGTTCTGCATGATTGACTTGAGTAACATTTAATCCGAGTAGTTTTCGTATAACCCACATGATTTGAGCTTGTATTTTCAAGGCCATGAATAAAATCATATGTCACTCTCAAACGCAAGCTGAGCTGAGACTCGACCCCACGATGACAGCTTTGCAACAGACACATTATCACTACTCTATACATATGTCTTTTAATCACCTCTCTTCTTTCATTCACATTTCAGTTCTGGTAAATGTGTCGGGTTTTTAAAAACGTAATTGCTACTATATTAGCTGTAGTAGTGTCCGAATATCTCTACAACCCTACTAGTAATACACCAATCAGGAATAACATTATAAGCACTGACAGATGAAGTGAATAACACTGATGATCTCCTCATCATGGCACCTGTTAGTGGGTGGGATATATTAGGCAGTGAGTCAGCATTTTGTCCTCAAAGTTGATGTGTTAGAAGCAGGAAAAATGGTCAAGCGTAAGGATTTGAGTGAGTTTGATAAGGGCCAAATTGTGATGGCTAGACCACTGGATCAGAGCATCTCCAAAACTGCAGCTCTTGTGGGGTGTTCCCGGTCTGCAGTGGTCAGTATCTATCAAAAGTGGTCCATGGAAGGAACAGTGGTGAACTGGCGACAGGGTCATGGGCGGCCAAGGCTCATTGTGGGATGTGGGGGTTGAAGGCTGGCCCGTGTGATCCGATCCAACAGACGAGTTACTGTTGCTCAAACTGCTGAAGAGGTTAATGCGGGTTCTGATAGAAAGGTGTCAGAATACACAATGCATCACAGGTTGTAGCATATGGGGCTGCATAGCCGCAGACCAGTTAGAGTGCCCATGTTGATCCCTGTGCACCACTGAAAGTGTCAACAATGGGCATGTGAGCATCAGAACTGGACCAGGGAGAAATGGAAGAATGTGGTCTGGTTTGATAAATCATGTTTTCTTTTACTTTGTGTGTGTGTCTCTTACCTGTGGAATACATGGCACCAGGATGCACTATGGTATGAAGGCAAGTTCTGCTGAGAAACCTTGGGTCCTGCCATCCATGTGGATGTTACTTTAACGTGTACCACCTACCTAAGCAATGTTGCAGACCATGTACACCCTTTCATGGAAACGGTAGTTCCCTGATGGCTGTGGCCTCTTTCAGCAGGATAATGCGCCGTGCCACAAAGTAAAAATGGTTCAGGAATGGTTTGATGAGCACAACAAATCTCAATCTAATTGAGTATCTGTGGGATGTGCTGGACATACGAGTCAAAAGGGGGACCAACACAATATTAGGCAGGTGGTCATAATGTTATCCCTGATGGGTGTATATCTGAATTCTAATATATCTATTCATAAAACAGTAGGTGAGAAATACCGGGATGACCGTCTGTTTCCTCTGAGATTCTGCACTATCCAGACAATGGACACTGCACTATCCCATAATGCAACAGAAGAGCTGCCCGAATGAAAAATGTCTACGCTCTATTGCAGTTAACCCCCACTTGTTCAACAACACTGGAGTTAATTATTAATATAAGCGTAAGGTTTAAACAAGAACAACTAGTTTTTCTGCAATTATCATGATGGTGTAGGTCACATGACCATGCCAACATGGTGGATGTAGAATATTTAGATAGTATTCATGCTGACCATGTATACTGACCAGTACCTACTGAATCAAACACAGTAGTCACTGGACATGATTTCAGACACACGCAGTTTGTAAATCTAGTACAACTCTACAACATGCTAGAACGTTAAAGCGTCACCATGTCACACTTTAGGCAAATACTATTGATAAACTGTTGTTGTTGTTAGCAGGAAATGCAAATTGTTCCAAAATACAAAAATACTGTACAACCCTAGCAAATTCTCAACACTTGTTGTAAGTGGAAAATTCCTGAAAGTGTTTTCTTTTTTCCCTCCAACTGTGTATAATTTGTCTTGTAGAACGCAGATTTAAAAAATAAATAAATAAATAACGCGCACACAAACTGCCTGCCAAAACGTGTGGATGCTTTGGGGACGTCCTTCCATGGAAAAGGCTTTTTAAAAAAATAAAAAAACAGGAAGGAAGATGCACTGCTGGAGATTTGACTCAACGTGTAGAGTATTTCTGAATAAATAAGAAGCGTAAAATGTTTGAATTAAACCTTACATAGGAATAAGATGCATCATATATAAACAGGAGGACGGGCAGTAAAGCAGGTCACATGTAGGTGGTTTGCTTTACCGATTACTGCCAAGCTGACCGCACTCAGGGGTTTGAAACCAGACTTAGTCATTGTTTATGGGAATGGCTGTTTATATGCGTGATAATGCCTATAAACAGCCATAAATAAATAAGAGGAAAGAACTTCCCTCGATGTTAAGCATGACTATAAATGGATTAAAAGTGCAGGTCTTGCTTGAATCAATTAAAGAATGTAATAGGACGCATCGTCACAACACTCTTTTATTGATTATTTTTCTATAACACACACACAGTTCATTTGTAATCCATAATTATTAGTATTAATAGCATTTGCATGGCATTTGTCAGATAAAAGGATGTTAATTTTGGTGAGATTTTGGTTTTGTTTACAGTAGAATTGTTATATATTCAATGCATAAATGTGCGCTTAAAGTTATTATGATTTAGAATTTTGACTGAAATGAAGCAGGAATAGCCGGGATTCTCGTGCCAATGACTATTGTTCAGAGTCGGAATTCTGTCCGAAAATATTGAAGTACAATATAAGACTTTTTTTTTTTCCTTAGTGAAGTTTGTACAGACCTTTTGTACAGTGTTTGGTCAGTTAAGGTCCGAACAAAGCAAGATGAGTAAAATTGCTTATAAACCAAAGCTAGACGAGGAAGACACAGAAATGATCACTGCAGGAAAGGCTACAAGCGTGAAACGAAGCTCGGACAGTTCAGGAAGGCTAGCGGAACATTTGTTTGCCTCTCTTTTCTTTCCCGAAAGCCTTTTTTTTTTTGTTTCAGCTGAAAGGAAGCCACAGTCCCGGGTCTGTTCACTTCCACAAGCAAACAGTGTAAATCACAGTATCGAATTAAAACCCACACACAGCTGAGTAGTGACCAAAACAGTGGCCTCACTGTGCCGGAGCTGTAATAGCCGAACAGACAACAGCGGCGTGTTTGTCTGTAAATAAAGGACGTGTCACATTCAACTCGCCCTCACACATATTTGTGTTTCAGGGGGTCTCTTTTAGAGTCGATGCCCTGAAGATCAGTTATTTCATAAAACGGCTTCATAAAACGTGAGCCTGCTCATAAGAGAACACATGCTAACGTGTGGGCGGCTCGTCTTTGACTAATCTCGCATGTATGAGTCCAGTCCGTTTAGGGAGTTACGGGTTGTGAAATAGGAGAGCGCTTGAGTCACGTCTTCGGTTTTGTAACGCCTTGACCCAAAAGCGGTGATTTTTGGTCTGTATTTATTTATTTATTTTTTGCTTTTTTGCTTCGACCAGGTGAAAAAAGGCTTTATTTGTTTATTTCTTTTGGTCAGTTTTCCTGCCTACTCGCTTTCTGAATAGAATGGCTAACACCTACGTCCATTAGACTCACTCATGACCACTCACTAAGGGGAATAAATCTTTCTGGAGATGATTAGCTAGAATGTGTGCTGGAATACTCAAATCTGATTGGTCGGAAGGTGCTAATTATTTTTCTGTAAAGAGGCAAACCTGTGGCATACTGTATATTAAAATATTAATAAGATAACTGTTGTAGTTTTATGTACAGAAGGAGTCTCCAGTGTCTGTAGATTTTCCAGGGTGGGCGAGGTGTCCAGATGTTCTCTGAATTTTTTTTTGTCTTATTGAAAAGGAAGGGGGGGGGGGAGGTGAGGGAAAGATCTATATGTGTTTACAGTAGCTGTTGTGATATAATAAATAAAGTGTAAGAAAATAACTGCAATGAATTCGTTTCGCAGATGTCATGTGTACCGGTTGCAAACCACGATGTCATTCATTAACAAACAAAAAACAAACAAAAGAGCTTCCAGATGGTACCAGTTTAAACAAAACTATATTTGTCACTGGTCATTAGTATAATAACACAGTAGTGATGTTTATCTAGAACTTTCTTCTTTACTTTACTTGTTTAAATACACTATGGTTGTGTTGTCTAAAAAGTGTGTTGTGTTAATGCAGGGTGCTTCGTCTGGACAAGTCACTACATTTCAACAGTAATGCTTGGATTAAACTCATTTTTTCAGTGAGGAATTAAAGTGTGGTTGATCTCTGTGCAGTGTGAATAAAGAATGCTTTAGACGTTGCTTCATCATGTTTCTGTCTGAAGACAAGGACCAACTTGCATTTGAATAATGCACTGTGCGCTATTTCTCCAAAATCATAGAACAGTAGGAATGTTGCCTGATTTTATCTTTAAAAACATTGACTTGATACAGTTAGTGTAAATGTACTGGATCAGATTCAATATAATATTGAACCGTTCGGTACGACCCCCACGGTTCAATACGCGTATGTGAACCGCGGTTTTTTTTTCCGGTTTTTCCTTAAAATAATACTAACCATGTGCTTTATTACTCTCTGAACCGCCTGTTTGTGTTTGCCTGCACTGTATGGCTACGCACTGAGACAGACACGCCTCCCCGCGAGTAAATATCCAATCAGTGAGCGCTAAAGTTAGGGGCGGTAACCATGCTAGCGATGCTGGTGTCAGATTTCACTCTCACCCTGGAGAGCGGTGAAGCGAGACAAATATGAGGACGCAGCTCCGTCTTTCAGATCTGTGGTGTGGGGACATTTCGGATTTGTTGTTGATTATGATGCCGATCATAAACACAAAAAATGACTGTGTTTAAGCAGTGTTCCACACGAGTTAGCTACTCAAATGGAGATACTTCCAACATGACCACACATCTGCAGCTCCATCACCCAGAGATATCACTGTGTGGAAGCAGGAGGGCAGAGCAGGTAACACAGGAACCCAAAAACAGTCCCCTATCTGATTCCTTCCAGCATTCAGACACAACTGGTTCAGAGAGACACCAAAAATAATTATAATCCTTTCTTCCTCATATTCAGTTTCTCCCTTCCTTCCTTCCTTCCTTCCTTCCATCCTCATATTCAGTTTCTCCTTCCTTCTTTCCTTCCATCCATCCTCATATTCAGTTTCTCCTTCCTTCCTTCCTTCCTTCCTTCCTTCTTTCCTTCCATCCATCCTCATATTCAGTTTCTCCTTCCTTCCTTCCTTCCTTCTTTCCTTCCATCCATCCTCATATTCAGTTTCTCCTTCCTTCCTTCCTTCTTTCCTTCCATCCATCCTCATATTCAGTTTCTCCTTCCTTCCTTCCTTCCTTCCTTCCTTCCTTCCATCCATCCTCATATTCAGTTTCTCCTTCCTTCCTTCCTTCTTTCCTTCCATCCATCCTCATATTCAGTTTCTCCTTCCTTCCATCCTTCTTTCCTTCCATCCATCCTCATATTCAGTTTCTCCTTCCTTCCTTCCTTCCATCCATCCTCATATTCAGTTTCTCCTTCCTTCCTTCCTTCCATCCATCCTCATATTCAGTTTCTCCTTCCTTCCTTCCTTCCTTCCATCCATCCTCATATTCAGTTTCTCCTTCCTTCCTTCCTTCCATCCATCCTCATATTCAGTTTCTCCTTCCTTCCTTCCTTCCATCCATCCTCATATTCAGTTTCTCCTTCCTTCTTTCCTTCCATCCATCCTCATATTCAGTTTCTCCTTCCTTCTTTCCTTCCATCCATCCTCATATTCAGTTTCTCCTTCCTTCCTTCCTTCCTTCCATCCATCCTCATATTCAGTTTCTCCTTCCTTCCTTCCTTCCTTCCTTCCTTCCTTCCTTCCATCCATCCTCATATTCAGTTTCTCCTTCCTTCTTTCCTTCCATCCATCCTCATATTCAGTTTCTCCTTCCTTCCTTCCTTCCATCCATCCTCATATTCAGTTTCTCCTTCCTTCCTTCCATCCTCATATTCAGTTTCTCCTTCCTTCCTTCCTTCCTTCCTTCCTTCCTTCCTTCCTTCCTTCCTTCCTTCCTTCCTTCCTTCCATCCATCCTCATATTCAGTTTCTCCTTCCTTCCTTCCTTCCTTCTTTCCTTCCATCCATCCTCATATTCAGTTTCTCCTTCCTTCCTTCCTCATATTCAGTTTCTCCTTCCTTCCTTCTTTCCTTCCATCCATCCTCATATTCAGTTTCTCCTTCCTTCCTTCTTTCCTTCCATCCATCCTCATATTCAGTTTCTCCTTCCTTCCGTTGTGAAAGCAACGGTTTCACATATTTCTGGGATTGCCATTTGTGAGAAGGACACGTCCTTCATATTTCTGTGAAATAACACCCCCCCAATTAACTCATCCCTCCACTGTCTTTATCTTCGGCCACACCCGTCTGATATCTTTTGTTTATAGAGCGACAGCCCATTGAGACATCACAGCTCCTGCTCGGCCTCGTCTCTTTCCCCTCGGCAGATTTAATCTCTGCCCCACGTCCCCGCCTTTACCGTACAAAGTGTGTCTTTTTATCAGGTTCCAGTTATGTTTGTTACGCTCACGCTCAAGCTCCTGCTCTCCCGTCACCCTGTCCCTTTGCCCCTTGTCTCGGTTCCAAGGTCTGTCATGTAAATATAAGATACGGACCTCTCTGAAGGAACTGCAGGCACTCTGGCATGCTCCAGCGAGTGCGGAGTGATACTGAAAACGAAACACGGATCGGTTTTTAATATCGTCTGGAAATAGAAGCTGAGCGCGTGCTCCACAGAGGGTGTGCCTAGGCAGACTGGAGTGCAGAAAGCAAAACAAGAAAAAAAAATCTCAGGTGAGTCTGGCTGGAATGTGACGTTAAAGCTGCAGCGCACATCTGTGCACACTGTTCACATGTTAAGAGTCTCTCTGAGTTATAACAGTGGCACACGCTCAACTTGGTGGCATCCTGGATCCTGGCCATTTGTGCCTTTTGAGGAGATTTTAGCAGTCGGATTGAGTTAATAGGGAAAACAAAACGAGGTACGGGCAAGTTTCTTCCTTTGTTTTCTGTTATCTAGCGGAGAAAAAACCCGTGTGTGTGTGATCGCACTGCACCTCATTTTTGTTTGTTTCTTTTTTCTTTTAACCGTCTATACCCGTACAGTCTAAGCTCTGAGAGCTAGGACTTGTCTGATCTGTGTCTTTTCCTGCTTTTAACGAACACTGCAATAAATTAAAGCTGCAATATGTAAAGTTTAAATGTTTTCCTAGACCTGTAATACTAATATCATTTCAACTTTACCTTAGGGGAAAATATATATATATATATATAATATAATACACTATATTGCCAAAAGTATTCGCTCACCTGCCTTGACTCGCATATGAACTTAAGTGACATCCCATTCCTAATCCATAGGGTTCAATATGACGTCGGTCCACCCTTTGCAGCTATAACAGCTTCAACTCTTCTGGGAAGGCTGTCCACAAGGTTTAGGAGTGTGTTTATGGGAATTTTTGACCATTCTTCCAGAAGCGCATTTGTGAGGTCACACACTGATGTTGGACGAGAAGGTCTGGCTCTCAGTCTCCGCTCTAATTCATCCCAAAGGTGTTCTATCAGGTTGAGGTCAGGACTCTGTGCAGGCCAGTCAAGTTCCTCCACACCAGACTCTGTCATCCATGTCTTTATGGACCTTGCTTTGGTCACTGGTGCACAGTCATGTTGGAAGAGGAAGGGGCCAGCTCCAAACTGTTCCCACAAAGTTGGGAGCATGGAATTGTCCAAAATGTCTTGGTATGCTGAAGCATTCAGAGTTCCTTTCACTGGAACTAAGGGGCCAAGCCCAGCTCCTGAAAAACAACCCCACACCATAATCCCCCCTCCACCAAACTTTACACTTGGCACAATGCAGTCAGACAAGTACCGTTCTCCTGGCAACCGCCAAACCCAGACTCGTCCATCAGATTGCCAGATGGAGAAGCGCGATTCGTCACTCCAGAGAACGCGTCTCCACTGCTCTAGAGTCCAGTGGCGGCGTGCTTTACACCACTGCATGCGACGCTTTGCATTGCACTTGGTGACGTATGGCTTGGATGCAGCTGCTCGGCCATGGAAACCCATTCCATGAAGCTCTCTGCGCACTGTTCTTGAGCTAATCTGAAGGCCACATGAAGTTTGGAGGTCTGTAGCGATTGACTCTGCAGAAAGTTGGCGACCTCTTCGCACTATGCGCCTCAGCATCCGCTGACCCCGCTCCGTCAGTTTACGTGGCCTACCACTTCGTGGCTGAGTTGCTGTCGTTCCCAAACACTTCCACGTTCTTATAATACAGCTGACGGTTGACTGTGGAATATTTAGGAATGAGGAAATTTCACGACTGGATTTGTTGCACAGGTGGCATCCTATCACAGTTCCATGCTGGAATTCACTGAGCTCCTGAGAGCGACCCATTCTTTCACAAATGTTTGTAAAAACAGTCTGCATGCCTAGGTGCTTGATTTTATACACCTGTGGCCATGGAAGTGATTGGATCACCTGATTCTGATTATTTGGATGGGTGAGCGAATACTTTTGGCAATATAGTGTGTATATGTATGTGTATGTGTGTGTGTGTGTGTGTGTGTGTGTGTGTGTGTGTGTGTATGTATATATATATATATATATATATATGTGTATATATATATATATGTGTGTGTATATATATATATATATATATATATATATATATATATATATGTATATATATATATATATATATAATATATAATTTTTTTTTTTTTTTTTTTTTTTGTAAATGTTTTTGTAAATGCATTTTTTTTTGCATTTTTAAGGCCCTGAAATGAGCTCACTATTCAGAACAAGCTAAACTGCTTAGTTTGTTTTTCCCCCTAAATGAAATCTTTTATATAAGGGCTTTTAAATAAAGGGTCAATAAACACGGTCAGTTTGTGGTTTAGGTGTGTCCGGGATCTAAAATGACAAAGCACTCCTTCAAAGAAAAAAAAAAAATGCCAATGATTCTGGTAAGTCTTCATATTTTCTGCTTGATAAATCTACCCACATACCATTGTCAAGATATTTAATCTCTTTTAATCTTTTGTGTGTCTTTTCCTGGTCAGAGTAATATGTCCCATTAACACGTCCCTCTCTTCTGTTTTTTTTTTTTTTTTTCGGGCCTTTTCCGAAATTTTGCAAGCCGGTAGATTTTTCACTTCACACTCCGCCAGAGACAACACTCACTCCCCATTGGCTGTGTCCAGATTCCCTGTAATGAGACGGATATGCTAATTAAAGTGTGTGTAGACGGCTAAAAAGAATCCTGGATTAGCTCGAATGTGGAATTTTATTGCCCAAGTAAAGAAACAAGAACTCGTGGGTGTGTTGAACTGGAGGCTGTTGCTGTGAATGCAGGAAAAAAAGTAAGTAATCAAGTAAGTCTGTGTGTGTGTTTGTGTTTTGGGTACAGTGAGGCCTGATTCACACACTGCAGTCAGGGCATCAGATAGAAGGAGAGATGGAGAGAGCAAGGGGAAAGAGAGAAAATAAGAAGTTGAGAAAGGAAGGACAGAGTAGAATGTAGCAATGTGAAGAAGGAAGCAAAGATTAAAAAAAAAAAAAAAAGAAGGAAGGAAGGATAAAGGATGGAAGGAAAGAGAACTTGAGGAAAAATGAGAAAGGAAGGATGGGGAGAGTGAGGAAGGAAAAAAGATGGGAATGAAGGGTGGAAGGAAAAATTTTAAGTGAGGAAGGGTAGAGAGAGGCTTTTTGTTATGTGGGAAAAATCTTGTTATTATGAGGAAAGGAAAGAGGAAGATGGAAGGAAGGAGGGGGGAGTGTGAAGAAGGAAAGATGGTGGGAATAAAAAGGAAGGAAAGAAGAAGGAATAGAAAGTCTGGAAGGGTGGATGGAAAAAGTAAGCAAGGAAGGGAAAAGCTAGAGAGAGACAGAGCAAGAGGGAAAGAGAGGAAGGATAAAGAAGAAAAGTATGAGAATGAAATTGAGGAAGGAGGGTAAAAGAGTGAAGTAGAAATTGAGGAAGGAAGAAGGAAATGGAGAGAGAGGAATGAGAGAAGGAGTCTCATAATTGTTGAGAGACATAAAAAGAGAAGAAGGAAGAGAGAGAAAATGAGGAGAGAGGAAGGAAGGATGGTAGACGGAGAGCAAGAGAGAGAGAGAAAGAAAGCAAGCAAGAGAGAGAGAGAGAGAGAAAGGAAGGATAAAGAAGAAATAAAGAAGGAGAATGAGGAAATAAATATTGACGAAATGAAATTAAGGAAGGAAGTTAAGAGTGAAGTATAAATTGAGGAAGGAAGAAATGCTGATAGAGGAGAGTCTTATAATTGTGGAGATATCAGCTTTTTGGGATTGATCAGACCAGCATCCGGAGCTTAGCATCCACTCAGTGCCTCGTCCACACGATCGCTCACTTCTTCCTAATGTGTTTACCTTCTGTTTTAAATAAAACTGACATGTTTAACTTCCTGAAATCATTCACTTGCCCGTTTCAGGAAGTCAACTGTTTCATCATCTGCACTTTTACTCTGTGAAACTTTTTTTCATCCACTGCTGAGTTCTTTAAAACAACCCCCGTGTTTTCTAAGCGCTCTTATTGATATCCTAATAATCGGTCATTAAATGTAATCATTTACACGCTGACCTTTAAACAGGTCCCAAGAAGGAACGTTGAGTCTCCTATAATGTCCATGCTCAAGAAAACTGCTGTCATTCCATACGTTTCCCTCGAGGCCCCACACCTTTTCTGGGGCCTCTTTACAACACCAGTTACCTCATCACATGCATTGTTCATATTCGTGGCATCATAAATATCATAAATCGCACCACTTCTCAGCCTTGCTAAGGGTTACTATGACCGGGAATAACAGGAAAGCATCTCCATATCCGTCTTCAACAATCCAAACAATTGTAACCTGCTTAATAATAATAATAATAATAATAATAATAATAATAAACCTGAATTTACATTTATAATTAAAAAATAAAATCTCCAGAAAAATCTTTCATATTTGTTACAGAGATGGATTGAACCTTTATCATGTACAGTGATTTGCGAAAAAAAAAGAAAAAATCCCCTCGTTTTTACAAGAGAAATTCTCATTACTATAGAAACAAAAACATCTCAATTCTAGGAGAAACAGTTTTATTACAAGAAAACCTCTTGCTATTGGAAACAAAAACGTCTCAATTTGGAAACTTATTATGATGAAAGGAGCGTCTCATCGTTATGAGAAAAGCATCTCGTTTAGTTTTTTTTTTTTATTTAAAAACATCTTGTTTTTATGAGAAAAGGAATCTTATCTCCGCATCTTATTATGAGAAACGACGTAATTTACATCATAAAAGCTCAGTGTTATTAGCAAACATTCAGTTATCACGAGTTTTTAAGAAAAGAGAGTTTCATTATTTAAAGAAGTATCTTGTTCTTATGAGAGAAATATATTATTACTGTGAAAACAAATTATTTGAAAACATTTTATCAACAAAAGCATCCAGTTTCTGCCAGAAAGCATCTTATTACGAGAAAGCCATCTTATTGTTTGGGAAATGATCTCGTTATTATGAGAAACGTGTCTCGTTTTAATGAGAAAGCATCTCGTTGTTGCAAGAGAAGTGTCTCGTTATTACGGGAAAACATCTCGTTATTACAATCTTTTTATTACGAGGAAAATGGATCTCGTTATTAGGAGACAAAACATCTCTTTATTACAAAAAAATATCTTGTTATTAGCAGAAAAAATAACTTATTACGAGAAAAAAACATCTTGTTATTCCAAGAAAAAATATCTCGCTATTACTAGAAAAGGAATCTTTTTTTTTTTTTTTTTTTTTTTTTTTTTAAAGAGAAAAGCATCTTGTTATGAGAGAAGCATGTTAGAACAGCATATAATGAAATACGTTAAATAAAAAAAAAGGTCTTAAAGTCTTAGGAAGAATGGATGTGATGGAGTGTGTGTGTGTGTGTGTGTGTGTGTGTGGGGTTGATAGACTGAATAATAAGAGAGAAGGAGCCCATTGTATGGACAGAGTAAAGCTCTGATGGAACGAGATATTTGAGCTCGGAGAGGCCAACAAGGCTGGGGGAAAAAAAGGCTCCTTTGTAGACCTGGACCCATACTGGCAGTTTGAGGACAGAAATTTTTGAACACACACACACACACACACACACACACATGTAGTCTGTGCCTGGGTTCAGGAATCTGCCCCACCATGCTGTGAGTGACACACATCGAAGGGGCCACAACTGACGCGAGTTGCCACAGCAATGTGTGTAGACGCTGCGGGTGATTTGGAAAACCTTTTTTTTTTTTTTTTTTTTTTTTTTTTTTTAATGGAGGGTTGTTTTTGGCTCTCCAACATGCACACACATAAAGGAAAAATCTGCTCTATTTGTGTAGTGTAATTTAGTTTTTGTCCTATTAGCATCACTGCAATTCAGCACTGTACTGTTTGCAGTAGTGGTTATATTAATCCTTATTCCAGGCTTAGAAATCATATGTAATGCTATAAGCAGTGTTAAATGCTTTTGCCTTGACATTTACTTTGTAAGTAGCTTCAGCTTGCCCAGCCAGAGAATTTTCACCGTTACATTAAAGGCAGGCTAACGTTAATATACTTTTAACTAGCAGCAAATGCTTTGTAGTTAACTTATCGAGCAGAACTACTGAATTAGGTCTATTATAAACACAGTAATAAAGCAATCTGTGGAAACTTATTACTGTAAACTGTACTAGAGAAGTAGCAACATCCTGTAACTACACAAGTAGAATTTTTACTGTAAATGTAGTAATACAGCCACCTATTGTAATGACGGATGGAGTAGCAAGTGCTGTAAACACAGTAACCCATTAAATTACCGTAACTACTTCAGTAGCATTTCTACTGTTTGTCTTATATAAGCTAACTCATGCAGAATCATTTCTATCTTAAACATAATGCAGCAAAATCATCATGTAACTACTGGCGTAGAAAGTCAATTCTAAATACAATAATACAGCAACCTATGGTAACTCATAGAGAAGCAGTTCTACCTTGAAAAATAGCACAACAACCTACTGTAACTGTCGGAGTAGCATTTTCACCGTAGCACAGCAAACTACCGTAATCACTAGAGTAGCTTACTAGAGTAGCAAACTACCATAATTAGTAGAGTAGCAAGCTACCATCATTACTAGAGTAGCTTAGTAGAGCAACAAACTACCATAATCACTAGAGTAGCAAACTACTACAATTAGTAGAGTAGCAAACTACCATAATCATTAGAGTAGCTTACTAGAGTTGCAAAATGCTGCAATTACTAGAGTAGCAAACTACTGTAATCATTAGAGTATCTTACTAAAATAGCAAACTACCATAATCACTAGAGTAGCAAACTACTATAATCACTAGAGTAGCTTACTAAAGTAGCAAACTACCGTAATCACTAGAGTAGCTTACTAAAGTAGCAAACTACCATAACTAGAGTAACAACCTGCCGGAATTACTAGAGTAACAAACTATCGTAATTCCTAGAGTAGCTTAGTGGAGTAGCAAACTACCGTAATTACTAGATTAGCTGGAGTAGCAAACTAACGGGAATTAATAGAGTAGCGTGCTAGAGTAGCGTGCTAGAGTAGCGTGCTAGAGTAGCGTGCTGGAGTAGCGTGCTGGAGTAGCGTGCTGGAGTAGCGTGCTGGAGTAGCGTGCTGGAGTAGCGTGCTGGAGTAGCGTGCTGGAGTAGCAGGTTTACCCTAAATATAGAAACACAGCAATTTACACTTGCACATTAATTATTCAACAACAATGTACAATAACTGCTGGAATAGCAGGTCTATCGTAAATACACTAATATAGCAACCTACCATAACTACTGGAGTAGTAGATATACCTTATTTATATTTACATAACAGAAACACTGCAACATACCATAAATACTGGAGTAGCAGATTTATGATAAACGCAGAGTGTCTTCAGCAGTTAAGGAAGGTTTGTCTCTTACTTACACATCATATTGTAAATATTGGAGTAGCAGATCTACCAAAAATATAGTCAATCCTTGACCTGATATCGATGACCAAACATATTTCATTCCTAATGTGAATCTGAAAAAACGCTGCCAGTATAACAGATTGTTTTATAATTTCTAGAGTGAGAACAAGAGTGTGTTTGGATTATCTGGAGGGTCACGGCACTTAGTGTTTCCCTTGCTGTAGAACCCTTGAATTTAAGTGTGCTTAGGATCCTCGGTTGGCACTGTCGCCCTCATCTCTTCTCAAGCTGGCATCAAGTAGCATGGCACCAGCTCGAAAGCGTGGCCAAGCGTGATTCAGGAAATGGACAGACGATCAGTGATACACACACACAGATGTACGTCCACTCACTCCAAAGCTGATGCAACCGTTTGCACACACACACACACGCATTCTGGACTTCATTCTTGTCCTCACAGCAAGATTTCTGAGTCAGATCTTATCTCACATCTCATAAATCTCATCTCGCGGCTCTTGCACGTTTCCTGCCGTCACTTGTGGGTGGCATATGATGGGACTGTCATACACTACCAGCTGTCATACGTATAAAAAAAAAAAAAAGACATTAAAACAGAGAAGTAATAATTGGTGCCTTTGTGACGCTTACCAATGATAGTATTTTGTGTGTGTGACATTTTAATGACGGCGTATTTAAATATCATTTAAATCCTAAAGAGCGAGTTGCAAGTTCTGGTTTCTCACTCGATTTCCCAGCAGTATTATCCTGTACGATATGCCTCGTGAGCTCGTAAGATATAACTCATTAGCTGCTTCCTGACTACAGGAAAGGCCATTTTGCTATCACATCAGATAGAGCTGAGGGGTAAAAGAGCTGGTTTTAAATGTCAGAATAGAAAGATGGAAAACGAGAGAGAGAGAGCGAGATTAAAGAAGCTGAATTGAGAGAACAAAGTAAAGCGCGATGTAGATTGGACTGAACACTGAACATAATAACAAAGATGGTTTTTAAACCCCGCTGTTGAATTGTCAAATCTGATTGGTCAGGATGTGTTCATTTTATTAAATTTATTTATTTATTTATTTTTAACATATCAGTCATGACAGCCAGATAAGTGAACAATGTTACGGTTACTACTTTTCTATAGTAAAAGCTTAGATGTACACTTTAGTTGACGCCCTACGTAAACTAAAATATGTGTATGGTTTTCATCTGAGGTTTATTGAGTGTTTTTTAGAAGGAGCCTCCTATGTAAACAAGTTTAGTTTGTCATACACTATGTTGCCAAAAGTTTTGGAACACCCCTCCAAATCCTTGAATTCATGTGTTGGTTTTTCAGGGGTTGAGCTCGGCCCCTTAGTTCCAGTGAAAGGATCTCTTAATGCTACAGCGTACCAAGACATTTTGGACAATTTCAACCTGATAGAACACCTTTTGGATGAATTGGAGCGGAGACTGCAAGCCAGGCCAACACTGGAACGTCTGCCTTTAAGTGCACATGAATTTAATATAGAGTTGCCCCGCCCCTTTGCAGCTAAAACAGCTTCAACTCTTCTGGGAAGGCTTTCCACAAAGTTTAGGAGTATGTTCCTGGGAATTTTTGACCATTCCTCTAGCAGCGCATTTGTGAGGTCAGGCACTGATGTTGGACAAGAAGGCCTGACTCACAGTGTCCGCTCTAATTCATGCCAAAGGTGTTCTATCAGGTTGAGGTCAGGATTCTGTGCAGGATAGTCAAGTTCCTCCACACCAAACTCACTCATCCATGTCTTTATGGACCTTGCTTTGTGCACTGGTGTGCAGTCATGCTGGAACAGAAAGGGGTCATCCCCAAAAAAGCCTGAAAAAATAGTCTGAATAGAATAGAACTCCAAATGCCGGTCCAAGTAAAAGTGGACGAGGACCATCTAAAAATGGAACAATAACTCCAAATAGATCCATTTTTTTTGTTTTTGTTTGCATCTATAGACCAAAATGCAGACTGTTTTCAGGCTTACGTATTTTTTTGTTATAAGCGTTAACGACAAATTCAATATCCTTATTCTTCTGTTAGATAATTACTACTTGTTTATATTGTTTTAGATTTAGTGTTATTTAAACTTGAGACAAAACATATAAAAGAATAAACTGCTGACGTAAACAAAGACGAAACGTTCATCGGATGTTCACTGAGCTACCTAGCTTGTTCAATCTGATTAGCGACTTATCTTGCTAACACTATGATTTAACTTTTGGAATGTTGGGATAATATTACGGATAATGCAATGTAACTGATGTGAATACTAATCATATTGATGTACCTGTAGAAAAAACAAAACTTGTCCCACATAGGCAAATGTGGGCATTTGCATAATATCGAGCTATGCACAACTGTGTTTGCCATTTTGAAGCTCTGCAGGTAGATAAACAGGATGCAGTGTGAATGGATATGCACCGTTAGAACGGGGATTTTTTGGAAAGTAAGCACGTGTTTGGTAGTGAGAAGGAGTTGGAGAAGGAATAAATAAGGCTGGAATAAAGCTGGGTTTAGAACTAGAGAGCAGAGATGAGAGAAAAGTGATGAAAGACACCAAGTGTATAGAGTATGGACTAATAATTCTTTACTGCTGAAGGGGAAAAAACAGAGCAAGCGTCATTTTGTGCCTCCGTATCTGTCACGGCTTCAACATTTCTCCTGGAGCACATCCAAATGGTTTCAAATTTCGTTCCTCTTTTTCAAGAATGCGTTTGTGTTTGCAAGTGTGTATGTGTCTGTGTGTGTCTGTCTGTGTGGGTGGGAAGCACGCTTGTCCTCGAATCATCCCTTCTTTGTGTTGTGTCATTAAATAGTGTGGCGTCATTGCTGAGAACGCAACCCATCTCCTCTGTGTTCCTCAGGGAGCCGTAGTATCCAGAATGCCCTCTCACTCTTATGCAATATGCATGGGAAAATTAATCGGCCAATTACATTTGAGAACGGAGATGGAGCCATGCTAGGAAGGTAGCCAAGCAGATTGCCCAGTGTGACCTGTGCTGGGATTAGAGTTACGAGAAAAAATAGAGTTTATGGTTCACGGTTTTTAAAGTATAACGTGTGCAGCTAGAGTAACTTTTGAAATACACTATATTGGCAAAAGTTTTGAGAAATCTGTCTTTACATGCACATGAATTTAATATGGAGTTGCCCCACCCTTTGCAGCTATAACAGCTTCAAATCTTCTGGGAAGGCTTCCACAAGGTTTAGGAGTGTGTTTATGGGAATTTTTGACCGTTCCTCTAAAAGCACATTTGTTTGTCACATGTTGGACGAGAAGGCCTGGTTCACAGTCTCTGCTCTAATTCATCTCAAAGGTGTTCTATCAGGTTGAGGTCAGGTCAAGTTCCTCCACACCAAACTCGCTCATCCATGTCTTTATGGACTTTGCTTTGTGCACTGGTGTGCAGTCATGAACGGGAAAGTGGTCATCCCCAAACTGTTCCCACGAAGTTGGGAGCATGAAATTGTCCAAAATGTCTTGGTATGCTAAAGCATTAATAGTTCCTTTCATTGTACCAAATAGGGCTAAGCCCAACCCCTGAAAAACAACACCTGAATTCATGATTTGGAGGGGTGTCCCAAAACTTTTGCAATATAGTGTAACTACAGTCATATATACACACACACACACACACAATGAATGTTTCAGTATTAATTACTACACAGCAAGGATATTCCACATGCCACAATTAAACATTTGGAGATTTAAAGTTTAAAATGTCTGAGGATCGATGCTTAAGTTTTACTCTGTCAGACTAATATAGTAAAACTGGTAGTAATTTTAACCAACACGCCATTTGCTGCTTCACCTCAAACCCCTGTATCATGTCAGTGTCACTAAGTAAAGAGACGTGCATCAGTGCTTCAGCCCTTTAGTTTGTCCACCTCTTACTTCTTTATCTTTATCTCCACTACTCCAACATTCATGCTAATGCAATCATAAAAGCCAAACACGCTCAACTCGTAAAACGCTAAGCAACCGAGTCTCTAGTGTTATTCAGCATAACTGCATTGTACAGCTGCACTGTGTACTGAAAAGTTACGTCCCAATGTTACTCCTACGCTGGATTTACATTCATAGCTTTTAATCATTTTCATTTTCAGGAGCCGACAGCAATCTGATAGCCATCACTTATGTTTATGATGTTTAAACATCATTGTAACAGTACGAGCAATGACCTGCTGTGATAGTAGTTTTATGTAGCTCTAATAACACTTCACAGAAACAGCAAAAATATAGCGTAAATCAGCAAATCACAAACGATTATAGATATACATATTTAGATGGCTGTTTTCTTTCAATATCTATATGCATTAGCATATAGCTATCTCTCTTTTTTAAACACTTAAGACTAAAGCTTTGTACATTTAGCTCACACAATTTTTATTTAAGCTTCACACTCACAGTGGCTAACTTGATACCTAGCTAGCAAACATTAGCTGTTTTCTTAAAAAAATATCAGAAAAAGGTGTTTTCATAGCACCACATTATCCCTGGTGCTAGTCCTAGCTTTACTTTAGCTAAATGCTCTTTGAGGTGCTCTTAAAAGCTACTGTAATAGAAAAATATGTTTACTGGACTCTTTCATGTATTCTATGAATACTCATGTATTCTATGAATACTCGCATTGAGTGACTAGCTTTTTATAGCCAATAAGCTCTGATACCACTAACTTTGCTAGCTAACGTTACTTTTAAATTGATTAAAGCTCATCTTAGCAGTACTAAATCAATTGTTCAGCATTACAAATCCATCATAGCTAACCGGTCTGACTAATGAAACAGTATTACCTTACATTCATGCTAAAAAATCATTTAAAACATGCTGACTCACGCTAACTAGCAAGTTAGCTTAAGTGCTTTAAAATGTTTGAAACCTTTAGCAAAGCTATACCAGTGGACTATACCGTATTGTTTTTGTTATTAGACGTTTTTTAATTTGTTATTATTACTTTATTCAGTATTAAACATGACTGAACATGTTAGAGATTTGAATCGGATGAAGTGAAGCAGAGGGAAACGCTAAGCCTAGAAAAGAAAACGTTGTAGTTTTAACTAAGACATGGTTAAGCGCCAAGATATTCATTCACACAGACTGAATTTCCCCAAATTTCCCAGAATCTGAGCATCAGGAGGGGTTGGCTTGGCTCTGCATTTTTCTGCTCTTCTGTTTGTTACTGTAACACTGTAGTTACCTAAGGAGTGCTAAAGCATTTGGCCTAAGTTGTATTATGAGAATTGACTATTAGCTTTCAGGAAATGGCGGAATATGTAGAAGAGAATGTTCTTTTATTTTTTTTTTATACTGGTGTATATTTTGCTGCAAAAAAATTAAGGCTTTGAAGATTCTATAGCACTGACCGGACCACTTAAAGGTGCAATGGTTGATTTTGTTTCATCCTCTTTTGTTTAATATTTATTGAATATGATTAGAAAAAAACAACAGATTAAGTCACGGCCTTCACAGAAGTGTATAAAGTTGTGAGTTAAAAACCCGTTTAGAAAACGCGGTTCTGGTCCGGAATGCTTGCTTGTGTTTGGGTGGATGTTCAAATATAGACGATATCCTCTGGGGGCAGAGTTCCGGGAAACATTGGGGTGGAGCTCCGAGGCATAATCTTGGAAAATAAGATTTCACTTTTAATGGAAAACTTCATCATGAAACTGTCATTATATATATTATAATTTGTAATTATACATCACTTATGTTGACATTTTTTACATTGGATGCCATTATAACTGTGCGTTATGTGTTTATTTTATATGATTATATTAAGATAAGCAGACAAATATCACAAGGAGACATTGTCTGCACAGTTAGAATGGCATACAGTGTAAAAAATGTCAACATAAGTGATGCTGTCAATATTTTTACAGCAACAGACTGAGTTTCTTATTTTTTGTTATGTAATTTTTTTTTTTTTTTACAGTTACCATTTTCAAGACCCCATGAACGCAGCAGAACTCTCACCATCTACCTGTCGGCATTGTGAACTGTCGGAAACCGTACCACAGATGTGTGTGTCGATGACGGAAAATGTCACCTGAGAATTTCATTACAAAATAAATTTTGAATGCCACTGAATATTAGATTAATTATAAAGATTAATAAACCAGTTCTTTGATTAGATTTGTCCTTTAACGTTACGAAAATGTCTAAAGGGCTTGTGATTAATTGCTGCCTTTTGGTTCTGACTTGTGTCCGGTGGCAGCACAATGAGGTGATGAAATCTTTTGTCAACGTTAGTTATATGATTAAAAATTAAATTACGCTCCTGAATCATTACGCTCAACCCTATCAATCATTACAAGGCTTCTTGAGATGATGTTATTGTGTCAGGTCAGGGCAGCCGTTGCACTCGCAAACATTTACTGTGTGCTTTTCTGCTAAAAGCGAGATGCTTTCGACAAGCCTTTATGGTTAATGATGTATGACACCTGCGACTGTGGCTGCGTTTACATACCACAAAGTATTTATTTAGTTTTATTTTTTAAATGACTCCGAAAAACAGTTACCGAAAGGCTTCATGTGTAATGTTTGTGTTTGCTTACTGGAAAGGTTTCTCCAAAACGTGAATTAACGCATTGTTTCTTTTCACACAGGCAGCATTGATCAGATAAGACAAGTTTCCTTTCCTGTTTTTTTTTTCCTGTTGCTATGATTAATGTTGCTAACAAGTCGACCTCAAGCAAAATATAATCACTAAATATAGTATTCGCCTTTAAGTTTACAGCCAGTTTAGTTCTGCAGTAATGCAGAAATGTGGAACGGACTTAGTGATTTGGGTTTTGCCACCGACATTCTGTAACTTGGAAAGATTTTTTTTTTTGTTTTGCTCATTTTTCTATCATGCTCTGAGGTCTTACAGTATTATGAAAGATGAGATGTAACCTAAATCTATAAAGGTTCGTTAACCTGAAGCAACTTGTTAGAAGTGTTATAAACTGACTATATTTGTGGGAAACTGTCATTTCTGAATTACACATTTAAACTCTATATATAGAGAAGAAATGGTATTTCAACTGGTGGAAGCTTGGTGGCTTAGTGGTTAGCATATTTGCCCTGCCTCTAAGAGGTTAGGGGTTTGATTTCCGCCTCTGCTTCTTCACACGCTTCGGGGGGTTTCCTCTAGGTACTTCAGTTTCCTCCCCCAGTCCAAAGACACGTGCTGTATGCTGACTGGCCTCTATAATGGTCTATAAAATGTGAATGTGTGCCGAACCCTGTACAGGATTTCCCCTGCCTTGTTTCCCGTGTCCACAGGGATTGACTCGAGGTTCTATGTGACCTTGTGTAGGATAAGCGCTCCAGAAAATGGATGGATCAACTAACTTCAATTGACTTTACTTTCTAAAACATGGAACTGCTGAATATTTGAATCTGATTGGTTAGAATTGTCTCTCGTTCTAGGTTTTTCTTTTTTTTTTCCAGCTCATTCTCAGGGAATTAAAATCATTTTCTGATATAACAAAAAGAAAAAAGTAGACTTGCTGATATGGTTTCCTGTTAGGAGATGTTTTAGTTAAGATTTATGGAAGGAGTCTCCAGTGTCAGTGGTTTGTTGACAGGAGTTTTTCCACCATGTTAGAGTCTTCAGGACAGAAAACTTTATATTAAATTTAAATGGATCTGTTCTTTAATAAATAAATAAATAAATAAACAAAACTATAATCGTTTACTAATTGCTGTGGTATAAAGAAACCTAGAATCTACTTCAGGATAATTAACGGTCATATCAACCTGCAACCAGCAGTAGAAATGGACAAGATGTCCTCATCATAGTGTAGAGTTATATAACAGCCCATAGCTAAGGGTGTAGCCGTGACCTCGGAGAGCCGGCAATGCTGAGGGCAACACGGGTTCCTGTAAAGTTTTAAAACAAAAACAACATGCATGCGACTGAAGGAAAATGTGTGTGTGTTTGTGCACGAATGGCCAAACTCTGAATGGGGAAAGTGGAAAAGCTTGTGTTGTGTGTGGGTGAGTGAGAGAGCACAAGTATGGTGGCGTGTGTGTGTGTTTAAGGCCGATAGAGCAAGAAAGAGCAGTGAGAAAGGACACTGACTGTGTATATGTTTGGTAGGTTAGTGTGTGTGTGTGTGTGTGTGTGTGATTTTATTGAGGCAAGACCTTATCAGGGCATTAATATGAACTGCCACTGGTTTGAACACATAACACAAGCTTCAGGCTCTTCTGTGTGTGTGTGTGTGTGTTACAAAGAACATTTTGTGCAGGGCAGTTTGTACGTAAACGGCACCTGGATTATTTCTTTATCCCGACTCGCACTGAATGCTTAAACATCAGGCAGCTTGAAGCACATCTCTAGTGTTCGACTCGTTTCAGAGCCAAACTGAGACTGACGCTAGCGCACAAACAATCAGCATGCTGACTCTCAGCTTCTCTCCGTCTCCTCTGTTCTTCCCATTGCTCCGTCTCTCGGTTCTCGTACCCGAATTTTATTTGCGCGCTCTGGTGCTTTATGTAACCAGATTAACATCAGCTGCTGAAACACTTCTGTGTTTGTCATCCTTTTATCCTTTTTTTTTTTTTTTAAATCCTACCATCCCTACTATTCCATTAAAATTCTCCATCCTGTTTGGAGCCCAACATCCTGCTTTCTGAGAAAGACAGTGAGACTTCAGAAGCCTCTCTCTCTCTCTTTTTCTCTCTCTTCCCCCTTTTCTTTGTCCTGCCTACTTTTTTTGTTTTTTTATTATTCCTCTTACTATCTAGCTATCTCTCTTCCTTTCGGTATATGTTGTTCGGTTGATCTATCTGTCTGTCTGTCTGTCTGTCTGTCTGTCTGTCTTATCTCATCTCTCTCTCTCTATCTATCTGTCTGTCTTTCCATCTGTCTCTCTCTCTGTGTCCAGAATGTTTTTTTTTTTATATGCATGTTAATTTTTCTGAGAACACATGAAAGAAAAGGCAAATTTGATATTTTAAACATTCATGAAAACTGACAAAGCAGCAGCATCAACATGGCAACAGACACACACACACCTACAGTTTCCATCACACTTTGTTGCATCTTCTCTTAAGGCAAATGCTTCTCACATATGCAAGGTTTACTCTAGTTGAAAACTCTGGTCTAATTAAACCTCTTTTTTCCATCTGCTTGAATTCGTTGTGAACAGACTAAAAACGAAAAATATCCTTAAGCACAATTAAAAATTCATAGAGAAACGGGTTAATGGAAGTAGCAAATGAGCAGAATTTATTAACAATCACGGTATAGTGCTTCACTCCATTGTGGAAATGTACACTTGAGTACTGCTACCTAAAGCAAAATCTGCAAAAAGAAATAGAAATTCTAGAGCAGTAAGGAAATAATTCTATAACGAGATGATCATGATCTCCAAAAGTCCTATACTGACCTGACCTCTGTGTCTAGTACTGTCTAGCATTTGGTGTATTAGCCTATTGTTAATATGCTCTCGATATGAAAAAGGCACTTGAATGCGAAGCAACGTTTATTTTAACCCAAAGAGATAACGTCACTGTTTTGACATTGCTGCAGTTTCCTTGTCTGTTTTGCACTGCATCACTTCCAGCTAGTTATAGCACACCGAAACCACAGCCTTGAGTCTGACTGTCTCGTACACTATTCTGATCAGACATACAACAACTGTTTTTGTAAAATTTAGTTAGATAGGTAGGGTTATAGGTCCAGAGCAAATAATTTTCAAATGTTTGTACACTGATCAGGCATAACATTATGACCACTGACAGGTGAAGTAAATAAGACTGATTATCTCCTCATCATGGTACCTGTTAGTGGGTGGGATATATTAGGCAGCAAGTGAACATTTTCTCCTTAACGTTGATGTGTTAGAAGCAGGAAAAATGGGCAAGCATAAGGATTTGAGCAAGTTTGACAAGGGCCAAATTGTGATGACTAGACGACTGGATCAGAGCATCTCCAAAACTGCTGCTCTTGTGGGGTGTTCCCGGTCTGCAGTGGTCAGTATCTATCAAAAGTATTCTTTAAGTCCTGTAAGTTGCGAGGTGGGGCTTTCAGTGGCTTCAAGGATCTGCTGCTAACATCTTGGTGCCAGATATCACAGCACACCTTCAGAGATCTTCAGAGTCCATGCCTCAACTGGTCAGGGCTCTTTTGGCAGCAAAAAGGTGCCCAACACAATATCAGGCAGGTGGTCATAATGTTATGCCTGATTTGGTGTATATCGCTTAAATATCTTTTTTTGGGGGGGGGCATTTTGAAGTTAGAATTGCAGAGGCTTTAAGAAGACGGAAGAACGAGAATGCAATTGTGGCGCGATTAGCATTATGGCTTTGTTTATTCTGCCTGCTGTTGTCTTAGATTTGCATTTTCTTTGTTCAGTGGGTGTGTGCTCTACAGTAAGAGTAGGAGGGGAGAAGGTTCCTATAAACCGAATGTAGCTTTGGCCTGATGTGACCTAACGCCACCTGTGTGAAAAATAAAGACAGTGGTACAGAGATGAGTCAGAGAAAGAGAGAGATGGGGTACAGATGGAGGAATGGGGAATCCTCAGATGCCGTGAGACAAGAGGTAAGATTCTACGCTTGAGCTAGTTCACTGAACTCGTTTCAGCGCCTCTGAAATACTGCGAGCTCTTACACATTTGCTAAGGCAGGATGACAAAGGAGTATGAGAAAGACAGAAAAAAAAAAAGAGAGATGCTGCAGAGATGGAAGCAAAAGCACGGGTGATGCATACATGAGTGTTTATAAATAGAGAGAAAGCCGGAAAGAGTATTAGAATTTGTGCCAGTAAAACTCTAGTGATTCGAATCGAATTAGAAAGCGGGAGAAACGCGGCTTTACCAGAAACGCAATCTCAATGGGTGTACTTATTTTAGCAGCACAGGTGAAGGGAGAGGATTGCTTTGAGGTGGTGTTTGGGGTCGAATTCTGCAGCAGTAGTGGTTATAAAAGACTTCATGTGAGGGTAGAATACTACAAGTCTATTCTCCCTGTAGCGCTGTAAATTATAAAATAGGCTAATCGTTTTTTTAACAAGAAATCCATGCTGGTCGAAAACAACAAACGTTGCTACGCCGGGTATTGAGCTAAACCGTAATCTTATTCCTGGATCAGCTGATCTTTTTCATGCTTCGCAAAGCAGTAGTGCAGAAGAATGCTTCCTGAAACCGCTACAGATGATACTGCTAGGGTTTCGGGGCTAAAACAAATCATGATGAAACTGTTGTGAATTATTTGCTTTTATACCATGTACTATGCATCAAATAGCTTGACTCAAAACTACTAAAATATAGTGTTGAAGCGATTAGCAACTCTACCATCAAGACACAATATACCGCTAACTTTTCGAGCTTTTTTTTTTTGGCTCTATTTCTTTATTTTCGATGCAAATATTTTACCAGTGGCTTTTACAGCTTTTCTGTTAGCTCGGTTTGTTAGCACCTCAGCGTTAGTTAGTTTAGTGCTCTCACTGGAGTATCCAGAAAAACGAAAGAAACTCCAATTTCAAGCTTTGTTAGCTCTAATTGTTAGCTCAATTTGTTAGCGCCTCAGCTTTTGTTAGTTTAGCTCTCTCACTTGATTAGCACCTTAGCTTTTGTGCGCAGAGGAAGATGGAATGTCCAGGAAAAAAAACACTAAACCAAGTAACAAGCATTTACAACTTTTGTTAGCTCTGTTTATTAGCACCTGTATTAGCTTTTGTTAGCGTAGGAGGGTAGAGTATCCATGAAACCTTTTAAAGAAAGGTACAGAAAAAAAGTATTTATCTTCGTTTACCTCACAGGGTTCGTTTGGTTAGTTTGCTAGGTTAGTGGCGTAGTCTTTTTTTACCTCAGCTCTCTATTATATAGTTAGCATTATTATATTTGCTAGCCTTTGCCTGGTTTGTTGTTTGCTGTGGTTTAATAAGCTAAGAAAACAAGAATGTGACAAAACTCAAATGGAATTTAGGTGAAAAGGGGAAGCTAGGTGAAATGGATGAATATATTCATTTTGTGTGTGTGTGTTTGTATCTGTGTGTTCATGATAACTCTTCAAAGCTCTCTCCCCTCCCACACTTTTGTCGGGTCACTTGGTTCACACAGATCATTAAATCAATAAAACTGTAATAAATCTTGACGTCTCCTACACATTTAGACATCTTATTCTCCCCCCCCCACGTTAACAGCTTGTTCTCTCTTGCTACACATGACAGTCTGGCTCCTCCTGAGCTCCAGGCTTCGGCTGCAGTAGACGTTTTTGCTTGAACAAACTGAGGTCATTGCTAATACGCCTTGTCTGAACACAGGACAGCAGATCAGTGTGCGTCTATAATAAAATAACACAATAATGGTAACAATGACAAACACCGCTACTACTTCAGTGCTCCATTTCGAGACGCTGCATTTTTACATTTTGTGGCAGAATTTCTTTCATCCTGAGAGAAAGAGAACACCAGATAGCAGTCTTTGAAGTTTATTTATTTATTTATTTATTTATTCATTCATTAGTTTACAAATTTGAACCTAGCACCGCAGATATTCATTTAAGCTAAGAAAAACTAAAACTCCATTCACGAGATGAAGAACATGACTGACTGATGTGTTTATTAAGATGCATTTATTAAAGTGCAAGTTCGATTGTTTCGTAATTTTTTCCTAATAAACAATTATTTTTTGCCTGTGTACAAGGTCTAACCATGCTTTCACTTATTCTAATTACCATAACTAGCATAATTAGTAGGACTATAATGAACAGCTAACAAATTCTGAATAGATACAAATACACATGAATAGAAGAAGCGTTCTTAGTTCTTTTTATATTTCTTATTTTTTAAGAAAGCTTGGTTTTTGCTTCCATGAGGAAATAAATCGTCATATATAAAGCTTGCAAGACAAACAAAGACCCTGTTCATTAATATGAATGTACGGCAATGTGTTATGCCTGGTTAGGGTTTATAGTAGGCCATGATTTTATAAATATTCTAGCAAATATGCACTGTATTGCCAACCGTTTTGGGACACATGGATTTGGTCTGCCCTTTGCAGCTATAACAGCTTCAACTCTTCTGGTAAGACATTCCACAAGGTTTAGGAGTGTGTTTATGGGAATTTTTGACCATTCCTCTAGAAATGCATTTGTGAGGTCAGGCACTGATGTTGGATGAGAAGGTCTGGCTCACAGTCTCTGCTCTAATTCATCCCAAAGGTGTTCTATCGGGTTGAGGTCAGGTCAAGTTCCTCCACACCAAATTCACTCATCCATGTCTTTATGGACCTTGCTTTGTGCACTGGTGTGCAGTCATGTTGGAACAGGAAAGGGGCATGAAATTGTCCAAAACGTCTTTGTATGCTAAAGCATTAAGAGTTCCTTTCTCTGGAACTAAGGTGCCAAGCCCAACCCCTGAAAAACAACACCTGAATTCAGTGATTCAGTGAAACTTTTGGCAATATAGTATAATTAATTATTATTATAATTAATGTTGTTGTGGTTGAGGAAATGTCAAGAGTCAGAATATACAGAGCATCCTGGCCTTTTGACTTCTGGGTTTCCCCGCAGTTTATTCCAGTAATGTTTATAGAGAGAGATAGTTCACTGTGTTACATACAATGATAACTCTTTTTTAAAAAAAATTTTTTAAGCTAAGATTCTAGTCTTTAAAAAAAAAACTCTGTTTCCTCGGACACAAATTTTGCATCTGATACTCCATGGCAGCAGTCAACATAAAGTGCATTGAAAAGAAGTTTTGCATAAAGCAAATGGGAACAGGAATGGCATTAATAAATCCTGCTATTCGGGTCTTTAGAGATAACAGTCTTCATGAACCAGTGGGTAGAGTTCATTTTTGGTGTTTGTCCAACTGCTCTTCTAACGACTTCGACTCAAGTGTACGCAGCTTTATTTCTCTCAGGACAAGATTTGAGAAGCAAGGTCAGTATGGTTGCAGGCAACTGAGTTAGGATGGGATTTTATTTAATTAAATAATAATTCAGACCAGATTTGGAACAGCGGCAGGTTGGAAATAATAATATAGCGTATTTAAAGCAATACCGTGATAAGAGCATTAACTCTAATGATAAAATATTGACCGATTTCCATGGTGTGTGTGTGGTGTGTGTGTGTGTGTAGTGCAGCGATTATATGGTTAACCCATTATAGATATTTTTCGCAGTGTTTTTCTGTGCTTTTGCACCGAAAACATCTCCTCAAATGGTTTACCAATTAGCAAAACCGCCTGGGTAGAAAAGTAGCTTTTGTCAAGATACCTCATTACATGCTACAGAGAGTAACTTAACTACTTTAAAAATATGTGTTTTGAGGGAAAAGATGGCACGCTCTGTGCTAAAGTAGCACCACAAAGTAAGAAAGTAAAAAAGCCTTAAGCTTAAGTTTGTCAGTCTGTGCAGGAAATCCACTGTTTGCAATGCTCTCTGACAAATAATAAATAATGACATACACCTGGGGACAAACTCCAATATAATAGGACCTCTGCAGGAAGTGGGTACTCATGTGCCTGAGTGAGATGGTTTAATTTTGCTGAGTGTGTGCTTTGGTGTGTGAATATGAGATACCTGACTACCCAGCGGCATGACGATAGTTAATAAGAAAACCCAAATTGCATTGCTTGATCTGATTCGGCAGAAATGAAGCTACTATTTTGGGAAGGTGAGTAATCAGCACTTCTCGGCTCGTCCTCTAAGGAATTTTTCATGTGTGTGCCTGTGTGTGTGAGAGAGAATGAGAGATAGAGAGAGACTTTGTTCTGTGTTAATGTACTGTTTAACCAATTATCTGTTGTACTGTTGAGGCCAAGGTGGGGATTGAAGAGAACCTGGTGAGGTGAAGGAAGTTGGGCTTCTGTGTCAGTTCTAGTTCTAGTTCTTGCAGTCCTGAAAGGAGGTGTGGCTTCTGTGGTTATCAGTTTCGGTAAAGCAGTTGTGGCCTCTGAATGCCAGTCCCATTGGAGGAGTTCTGGCTCCTCTCTGTCCCAGTAAAGGAGTCTTATCTGTCTCAGTAAAGGAGTTGTGGCCTCTGTCTGTCCCCATTAGAGGTGTGGCCTCTCTCTGTCCCAGTAAAGAAGTCTATCTGTCCCAGTAAAGGAGGTGTGTCTTCTGTCTGTCTTCATTAAAGGAAGTGTGGCCTCTGTCAGTCTATGTAAAGGAGTTGTGGCTCCTGTCCGTTTAAGTAAGGAAGGTGTAGCCTCTGGCTGTCCCAGTAAAGGAGTTGTGGCCCCTGTCTGTCCCTGTTAGAAGTGTGGCCTCTGTCTGTTGCAGTAAAGGAGGTCTGGCCTCTGTCTGTCCCATTAAAAGAGTTGAGGCCTCTGTTTGTCCCAGTTAAAGAGGTGTGGCCTCTGTCTGTCCCAGTGAAGGAGGTGTGCCCTCTGTCTGTCCTTATTAAAGAATGTGTGTGCCCTGTCTGTCCAAGTAAAGGAGGTGTGGCCTCCTTCTGTCCAAGTAAAGGAGGTGTGGCCTCTGTCTGTCCAAGTAAAGACGGTGCGGCCCATGTCTGTCCCAGTTAAAGGGGGTGTGGCCTCTGTATGTCCTTTATTAAAGAATGTGTGGCCTCTGTCTCTCTTAATAAAGGAGGTCTGGCCCCTGTCTGTCCCAGTGATGGAGGTCTGGCCTCTGTTTTGGCATTTTTCAAAACAGCGTAACAAGTCCTTAATATTCAACTTTAATATTCAAGGTGCTGGCTGTACCATATTGAGTTGTTGGCTACATTAAATGAGTTTTCCAGACACGCTGAATCTTTAATTATGTATCAAAATGCTCATTGTATAGTCTCCGAAGAAGAAACGCCGCTACTATAGGGTCACTCTTTCAAATCAAAGAGCTTCATTCCACTTTCATATTTGAGTTTAGCTGTAAATTATCCAGTTCAGCTGTGTGTGTTTGCAGGTTTTCTGCTTTGTATGTGCAGAGAGCTCAGATGAGATCTTTTCCTCCTGTAGCGGCTTAGCTGCATTATTGATGAGGGCATTGAGGTGACTCGCTGGATTGTAGAACTCCATTTCAGTGGAGACCGGATTTATTCACTTTGGCTCTGGGAGACAGGCTGCAGGAGCATCTCTCTCTCTTTCTCTCACTGACTGACACACACACACACACACACTCACAATCAGCTGGGAGAAATCCTCTGCTCCCTGTCCAGTACACTTCCATTATTGATGAATACTTTTTGCTGGCTAGCCCTTTCCTCACCTTGCCAGTTCCTCTTTCTATCTCTCTATCTCTCCTTCCATGTCTTTCTTTTGCCCCTGCTCTTCCAGTGTATCCCTCGTTTAATCTTGTTGTATTATTCAGTGTGGGTCTGTACCCTGATCTGCTCCGGTGCCTGCTGGCCGTCTGTCTGACGCCGTTCTTGGGTGTGAAGCAACATCACGTTGAAACCGGAGAACAGCACGGGCATCGTGTAACCGATTCAGCAGACACAAACTACAATTCCAAAGCCGAGGTGTGAAGTTATACCTGGCATTAAGAAATGTGATACGAATACATCATTAATTTTAAGCCTAAATTGGCATGCATGATGATGTCAGGATAGTCTCATCACATTTTGGCCAGTTTTTTAAAGAACTCACCAGATGGCAGTCCAAGAAACTTGTATTGCTATGTTTATTTGATAAATTACAGAAGGATAAAAGCAATCCTCTTAAGTCCATTTGAATAAATATATTAGATCGCATCCTTCCACCAATATTTTAATATTTGTGCCGTCCTGGCAGATTTATTTGACATTCAATTTTATCTTTTATTTTTATTATCATCTTATCTGTCTCTTTCTCCTCCTCTTCTAAATTCTTCCTTGATTTAGATCAGGACCTGACCAGTATTATCATTAAAATACTTAAAATCAGCCAGATACTGGTTCTGTAGGAAATCCATATTCATAAGTATGATGTTGGAAATGTATTGTAGGGAGCTGATGGCTGTCACATGGGCGGGATCCAGATGCTTGATGAGAGTGTTTCGTCTCCATTTCTAAGTTTTGTCTTGTTTAAGAGGTCACCATTTTGATATTTATTGTCCTTGACTTGACTTGATGTTTTCTGCAACTTTTCCTGCTGTCTGAGAAATTGACAGCCATCTACAGTATATAAGCCCTGTTTAGCTAAAGTGGCACACACTTTATTTCTGATGATTTTATCAGCTGATGTTATCTGAGATGATATTGCTTGTCAGAGCCACCTGAAAACTATGGTTCTCCGCCTTCTCAGCTAAAGCAGTCACACATAAAGAACATTCACCTGGCAGAAAAACCAGTGCAGCTTCTGGTAGTAGTTACTTTTACTTCCTGTCGATTTTTATCTGGGTGAATTTGACTGGTGAGTTTGCAGAAACTCGCTCTTGAGTCAAAACAAAAAAAAAAATCAGAATTCTTTTGATGGGTGTATAATAGAAAAACTGCTTATTGTTGTGGTTACTGGATATTGATATTTAGCTACCATTGCTTGACACACATCTGAATGGGGGGAAAAAATAACCGTCTCTGCCTCATTATGCCGTTTAATTAGCCATATTTCACACTTCTGGCTGTCTAATTCAAACTGATGGCCTTCTAGTGGCTGGGCAAAACTTGACACTCTTATCAGGAAATATAGAAATAGCCTTTATTTGTCACACATGCAGTACATTCCAGCACAGTGAAATTCTTTCTTCACATGTCCCATCCTTGGAGGTTGGGGTCAGAGCGCAGGGTCAGCCATGATACAGCGCCCCTGGAGCAGAGAGGGTTAAGGGCCTTGCTCAAGGGCCCAACAGTGGCAGCTTGACGGGTGCTGGGGCTTGAACCCCCGATCTTCCGGTCAACGACCCAGAGCCTTAACCACTTGAGTCCTTGTTCTCCAGAATTGAGTCATGATATATGCTATCAGAAATGTTTGTTTGATAGCATAATTCATAAAGAGGTTCATCTAATTCAGGCAGGTTGAATGTAAAATCCTGCTGGGAAAAGGGGGGGGCATAAAGGGGGGGGGTCATGAGGGTTTACATTTAAAGGTACGTCCATTGTACCTTCAGTAAATTTGCCTACGTGTGGTGTACCATTAATTAGCTTTCAGATTAAAGCTTTAAACTGACATCTGTGGTTTGTTAAGGTACAATTATACACCATAAATTATTTTAAAGGTGAAAGATGCATACAAAAGATGTACCTTTTATTATACCACCCCAGCAACAAGAATGGTTCAGAGTATGGCTGATTGCTGCAGCGAAGAATTAGAAATACATGAATGTCTCTTTTGTCATAATTACAAAGAGGATCTTCAGAAGCAATTTCGGTAATGACTTTTACTGACCTTTACATCTTTGTTTTTATGGATAAAGAAAGGAATTTCACTGGTCAGTTCTTCATTTTTCCAAATATGACTCATTTTAGTGGTCACCAATCAATCTACACACAGACGTACAACCAAGAGAAATGGATACCAAAATAGATTCCTGTTAGCAGTAGACTTCCTAATTCAACATCCAGGGAGCAAATAAAAGCAGCCTAACACTTTTGATCCGGCTAAAAGTCTTGAAGCAGGCATGAATATTAAACACTAGAGGTAGGCATGTCACCCAGCGGGAGATTCTTTATTAGGAAAGTGATATGCCTTTGGTGAAAAGCCTATCAACGTGGTCCAAGTCACAGCACATCTGTCGTACTTTAATTGCGCGCAAGACGACAGATGGCTTTCAGCGTTCAGAGTCTTAACGAAGCCTGTCACTAAATCCAATAGTTATGCATGATCATTAGTAACTTTGATTGAGATGCATGGTGGAAAGGAAATCAATGCAAATGATTGTAGCCAGCTCACGGTTAAAGAGGTTAAGAGCAATGGGACTATCATACCAGCTGTTGGCAGCCAGAGAAAGTATGAAGTGAGACCAAGACCAGGACACTGCAAGGACACAATATTTACCGATTGTCTGCACTGTCAGCAAAAAATAGCTCGGATTGTGCCGGGGAACATCATCTGAGCATTGTAAATGGTATGTAATGGATATCGACAGAGGTCAGGTTAGACGTGCTCCACAGAGGGCATGTCCACATCTTTATGTCCATAAATAAATTCCAGCTATTTCTGGAACATTCCACCGCCCACCGGGAGACATTGTCTAAGGGCGAGGTCTGTGACCTAGTTTTTTCACAGAAAGCTGTCCCTTCAGTCACACAGAAATCTCTCAAATGGTTTGTGCCATTTGAGAGATTTTCTATGAAAAATGGCACGGCACATCAGTTGAACAGTATGAGCCATTTAGGTTAGAATTTCTTCGCAAACTTCTTTTATGGTCTTCCAGTCTCCTGTCAGGTCAATTGTGCCTTGAATAGCTTGTGTTCTTATAAGTGTGTATCTAGGGCTCACAGTGGGACAACTCTGTGTTTTTAGATTTCGTTTGTGTTTGTTGAGAAAGTTTATTGTGTTAAACCCAGTTTTGGCTCCCAGTTGCACCCAGATTTCCTTTTGTGTTCCAATGGTTACCCACTAACGGTTTAAACTTTCATAGTTCGATAACCTAGTCTAAAATGAACAGACAGAAAACCGGTAATAGAGAGGAACACATTTTAATCACTATTTTGAAAATGTCACTGATGAGGTAACTGTTCAATTGTACAAAATTGTAAAAGCAGCTATTACTCACAAAGCCATTAAGGTTTTAGTTCTGCCTCGCCCCCTCCTGCAGCAGCAGCTGCTGGTATGACTGACATTAGGAAGAGGTTTGTTAGAATCAAATTATTACACGCGTTCCAATTATGTGTTTCGCTTTCAAGCTATTTCACCCTCTGTTTATTATCGGCAAATCTGCCTAAGCATAAGGTCCAAATATTTGGTTTGTTAATTTGACTGGCTCGATGTTCGGCCCATCCGCGGTCTCCTTGCCAATCCTGAGATTTGTGTTCCCTTAGATTAACAGGTGGCTATAACAACAAATAAACCATGGGGGAGAGATGCAGAGGCTCGATTGATGTGCGTTACAGCAGAAGCAATGGAACTATTAGGGTTCTTGGCAGTGTTAAGAGTCCTGGGGTTTTGATCCAGTCTTCATGGGGAGAGTGCTTGAGGAAACAAAATCAGTGCCTGATTAAACACACACTATAGAGTCTTTGGGGTATAATGTAGATCTATGCCCATGATCACTTGCTTTTTTGTATTCAAATGGAATATGATTAGAAAGACAGATAGAGAGACAGATTCCCCCATAGCGTGACTGCTTCAAATCACGACCTTATAAATGTCCATGATTGGCTAGGATTTTTCTGATTGACAGGCAGAGAGAGTTAACGTGTACATTTTTAGCTGTAGCATTTTCAATTTTTGACCCTGAAACCTGAAAACTATGCTTTCCTTCTTTTTCAGATAACGCAGCAGTCAGTCGAAAAACGAATAAATTGCACCTGGAGGAAAAGCTAATTCACCGAAGGGGAAAGGACGCAGGATGTCAAAGGCACACTTTCGATAGTGGTTACTTTCACTTCGCACCAACTTCTAGGCGAACTTTGGCCTGTGAATTGACGAACCTCAGCCTTGTGAGCCAATAGAAACCAAGAAGGTGAGACTGTCATCTCTTTGATTTGTTTGAAAAGGGAAAAAAAAAAAGATTAACTAGCTTTCACACCAGACTTTTGTCTCACGGTTTTCTTACTGTTGCTTGGCATTCAGGAAAAAATATATTAGCCAGTCTTGGCCATAGACATATGCTAGAGCTTTTTGTGATAGAATCCTGTTTTTTCATTTTTCTTTTTCTTCCTGTTAGAGCTTTCTTGTTAGCAATGTTGGCAACGCCTGGTGTAGCCCAAAGAGAGTACAGCTTATTATACTCTCTTAAATGTCTGGCTGCTGATGGCTGTGGCATTTTTTTTTTAGGATTCAAACCCATATGTAATACTAATATTCAAATCTAATATTCAAAATATTTTCACTTGCTAAGATGTTTTTGGCAGTGAATGGTTTCCGTCGCATTTTTGTCTTGTCTGAATTACTCCCACAGCTGCCACCTTGCCTACCATCAGATCTTCATTAGTATGAAAGAAATTCCCAAATTAGTATGTCTGCAGAGCAGGCAGACTGAAGACAAATATAATTCGTCTGGTGAACAAAACAGTTCACTTGAATGGGAAAGGACCCAAGAGGTATTGAGTTCAACTAGGTGAACTTTGACCTTGCAAATTTGCAAAGCTTGGAAAGATGAGCCACTGTAAGATAGCAGCATGTGTTACTTGTCTCTGGTTTCTAAACCAGAAAACGAAAAAAGCTCATTTCGCTGAAGGGAAAAGGATGTGCTTTTACATCTAATAGGGTTTTCTTTCACATAGGGTGGACTTTATCTAGGTGAACTTTGATAGGCAGTAGAAACCAGATGTGTGAGACTGTCATCACAGTGGTCAATTAAAAAATGAATGAGCTGCTATTGACCCTGAAAGTTACAAACTGGAAAATGAGTCAGTGGAAGAGAACAGGATGTGCTGGAGTTTCTGCCTTCTGAAAGAAAAAAAAAGGTCTTTATTTCTGGGTGACTTACAGGTGCCAGTAAATGGTATATGTAGCTATGTAGGAAGATCAGTAAACCAATTTATTTCACTTTAAATGGAATCACACCTTCACACCAGAGGAGAAAATAGCATGTGTTGATGTACTTTAACATATGGTACTTATCCACAAAACTCATGTCAGGCATCGAAAGGATCCTAGCAAGCACCCAGCTGACTTTTCTGTGCTAGGCTTTGTGTTGTGACCACACAGAAACCAAAACTAATAAACTCTTTTTAAAAAAAAAAGAAAAGAAAAAGGCAATGAGAGTGAAGTAGAGCATGAACCATATCATTGAAATTCTTTCACAACTGAGTTTCCAAACATGTCACCATTTCTTAAACATGATCTCAGCCCTGCAGGACTTGCTGTATTCATTATCATGAGGTTTATAATAATGAACGTAGCTAACACTTAAACCCAGTTCCGTCGTCTTAGCATCTTTTTTATATGCACTTTTTATATGCATATATAACTGCAAAGAGCAAACAGCCTTTCTTTCCCATTGCCCAGGAACCATATTGTTTAGAGGCAAATGAAGCATTTTTATTTATATGGTCACGCTTGTTCATTCTTTCCTGTCACATTCACTCCATGCACTTAACCACCTTCCCTGCTGTTATTCTGTATAAGGAGAGAAGCGGAAGGAAACCAAAAAAAAAGAAAAAAGAGCGAGAGAGAGGGCATGCAGCCCTGGAAAAGAAGAATAGGCAAGTGGGAATAGAAAAGGAATAAAAACACAGAGAAACAGGAACTCAGGCCTGCAGAATAAAGCCAAATACGCCCTGTCTTTCTCTTTCACTTTTTGTCCTTTTACTCTTTCCCTATTCATGCACACAGCTTGTACAGTTGAAGACAAGCCAGAAGTCTCTTTGACGAGGGTCACATCAGAGCCACAATGGCTTCATTCTCATCACTAGATTTTGTGAATTTTTTTTTTTGTTTTTTTTCCCCCTTGAGTGTGTCTCTTGCTCTCTTTTCATAACTCTTTTATCCTCCTGTGGCAGAACTAGCTATGACAAATATGACCTCTCTAGATTTAGCTGCAAAATGGAGGGCCATGGGGTCTAGGCCAGAGCAATTTGACATTCAGTCTGTGTATCAGATGCTATTTCAGCCAGATTGGGTGTCTCTGCTGCTGTCTGGTTTTCCTGCTTAAGGTGGACTGCAATCGATACAGAACATAAAGATGAATGAGAGGCTGGGAGCCAGTTAGATGACCTTAAATGATGGAGTGAAGGTCAGATTAGTTTAATGCAGGACCCTTTCCCAAAACAGATACTGTGTGGGATTAGTTTGGTTTTATTTGCATAGCTGGATCTAAATTAAATGCACAGGCTAGGCTTATATTGGAGCCTCAAAAAAGAAATGATTTTAAAATCCCAATATATCTAATGAAGTTTCTCTTTTTCTCCAAACCCCTCATCCCCCACCTTCCCTTGTTTATATATTCATAGGATGAAAATGCGACGCCACAGAGTGTTTTTACTTTGCACCGTGGGGCTGTGTGTCATTTCTTTCCTGCACTACTACAAGGCCCTGCATTACGTGTCTCTGCTACGGGAACTTACAGCACCCTACCCAAACATCAAGTCCTTTATAATGGTGACTGGATTCTTCTGGAAAGAGAAAGCCACCCCACTGTCCAGTGCCTCTCCAGAAGAGGCACCCCCACCAGTCCTCAGACCCTCAGAGACCAGGCACCGGCCTCAGGAAGGAACCAGGGGCATAGGTGCAGGAGTGGAGTTGAACATTGCCGGAGAACCCAGAGCACCACAGCCTTGGGTGAGACCAGAGGAACCGCAACACAAAGATCCAGCCCCTAAGGTAAAGAAAACTGTTGCTATTTTATATTATTGTAATGTCCAAAAGGCTTGATATGAGAAATATATACTGTTTATACACTGTATGGCTAAAAATAGTATGGGCACCTGAGCACAAATGTGTTTGCTAAAGATTCCATTCCTAAATCATTAATATGGAATTGGTCCTCCCTAGTTTGATTTTCAATTTATCCCAAAGGTGTTCAGTAGGGTTGAGGTCAAGGCTCTGTGCAGGCCACTCAAGATCTTCCACAGCAACCTGGTCAGGTGTCCACATAGTTTTGACCATAGAGTGTTATTTGTACTCAAGTTTTTGACCACTTCTTTACATTTTTATTGTCTTTGTGGAACGAGAGCAGAAGGAAGACAAGACGAACATGTGGCAACCCAGTAGTGCAGTGGGACAGCGAGTGGACCTTGTGAGATCAAATACTCCAAGTGTGGTATTGAAAAAGCAGAAAACCCAGCGTGCATCAACTCCAGACCCCATCATGTTTCTGGGTGATTTACACAAGCGGCACGTCATCCTTCAGGAGGACAACACCCCATACTTTGTCCGCACCAAAGCTGGCGCTCTGTGTTTTCGGCAAGGGACAGAGATAGTGCCCCCAAGAGATGATTCTGGGGCAGTCAAAGGTAAGCCTACAGTGGCTGGGGTCCTTCATAGGAACATATTGCAAGTTCCAGAGGACTCCAATGCTCGAGCAAAATTGGTGGAAGACTCAAGTCCCACCAGAGTGAAGCCCAAAAGGGGCAAGCGTCTTGTAAAATGTGTATGCCGTTCTGGTTGGCATGGTCCCTACTGTGGAGTGCCTACAATGGTGTACCACTCGAACCTGCCCACCAAAGAGAGACTGACCCCTCGTGAAAAGCCACGGCGCGTCATTAATGCCATCAACATCAACCATGAGTTTGACCTGCTCCACGCCCGCTTCCATGAGCTGGTTGACGCCGTTGACCTCTTCCTAGTATGCGAGTCCAACTTCACAGCATATGGAGAGAGGCGCCCGCTGAGCTTCCTGCATCTACTACTCAATGGCACTTATGACTACATGCGTCATAAGATCCTATATGTATTCCTGGACCACTTTCCTGACGGTGGCCGCCAGGATGGCTGGATTGCCGATGACTACCTGCGCACTTTCCTTACACGGAATGGCATGGGTCGAGTGCGGGGTGCACGGCCTGATGATGTTTTCCTCATCAATGATGCTGATGAGATCCCGGCCCGTGAGGGCATTCTTTTCCTCAAGCTGTTTGATGGCTGGACTGAGCCGTTTGCCATTCACATGCGCAAATCACTGTATGGCTTTTTCTGGAAACAGCTTGGCTCTCTTGAAGTGGTTTCAGGATGCACAGTGGGGATGCTCAAGGAGGTCTATGAAAATGACGGTATCCGCTTGCGCCGGCGCGAGTACTACACCATGCCTAATTTCCGCAAATATGAGAATGACACAGGACACATCCTGGTGCAGTGGTCAGTAGGAAGCCCCTTCCACTTTGCCGGGTGGCACTGCTCCTGGTGTTTCACGCCTGAGGGCATCCACTTCAAACTTGTGTCTGCCCAAAATGGTGACTTCCCTCGTTGGGGAGACTATGAGGACAAGCGGGACCTTAACTACATTCGTGAGCTTATCCGCACTGGGGGTTGGTTTGATGGCTCTGTGCAGGAATACCCTCCCACGGACCCTAAAGAGCACATGTATGCCCCCAAGTACATGTTGGACAATTATGAGAACTATCGCTACCTGCTGGACAACCCTTATGTTAAGCAGCCTGCTCTGAGTGGGGGGTAAGGAAGAGACAAGGTGGGGTTTAGATGTAGTTCATCTGGATAATAATGGAAAATATGTTCCAGTGGAAGTTATCAGGGGAGGAAGGGGAGGAACCAAACTCTGCCTACATCCGTTTTCCCCTTTCTTACTCATTGGATCAAACCCCAAAGGTTTATTACCACCATCCAGTCCCTGGCAGAGGAGGGTGGGACCAGCCATGGCAATGGATGAACATAAGTGATTTTTTGTTTGTTTGTTTGTTTCTATTGCTGTTTGCTAAGTGGATATGCAGAATCCATCAAGAGACTGTATCAGACCACTCCATAAATTAAGAATTTATTACACTCTAACCCCTTTGTGTGTGAGAGATAAAGAGAAAGAGTGTGTGTGTTTGTGATTGGCCTTCATGGTTCTTGGTGCACTCCTATCATTTGCTTGCAGTTTTGAAAAATGAAATCTAACTATACAGATTTATCTTATATATTTGAATCTTTTTTTTTTGCACACTAGGCTGATTTGTGGCAGTCAGTGGAGCGATTTCTGTATGAAAGAGAGAAACAGGAAACAGTTTGATTAGTTTCTGAATATGTGAAACATGGGGTTTAGTTAATGCAGCACTTTCGGGCCAAACATAGCTCTGACTGCTGAAACTCTTGGCCAGTGGTGTGAAGTGCACTCAGAGGGTTCAGTTATGGAGAACCAAAAATGGCTTGGATGTTGGTGATGGTCATGCATGCGGGATAGAAGAGGAAAGGAAAAAAGAAAGAAGTTTGGAGCAGGGAGTAAAGGGTAGGTAGAAATGGAGAAGAGGGCAAGAGTAGGTTTGTCCGTTCCCTTGCCTACATAGAACCCAATACATTATGGATGGTGGTAATGTGCAGCACAGCAGGAGACCATTACAGTTGAAGAGCAGGCCACAGAGGAGAAGAGAATAGTCCCTCCTTTCTTTCTATCCTTCTCTCCCAGCTTGTCTTTCTGTCATATGGCAGATTTTGGCATTTTGAAATGTTTGCCAGGGGAAAGGCGATGAAAATCGCAATTTTCAGTTATGTCAACAAATCCATTTGCGTTTGTAAGATCTTTTTACAGCAGAATATGGAATGTTATGGAATGGTATTAGAGTTACACTTAATCCGAATTTTCATGTCCCTTTCTTACAAAAAAGCGCAAAAAGCAAGACAACCTAGAATGGGAATGAGAGCAGAAACTTAACGAGTTCCACTCCATACTAAGAATATGATTAAATTTACTGGGAAATGAACGCATTTAGAAGGCCAGTGATAAATTCCTGCAATAGTTGCTGTAGGCAATGGAAAAGTCAAGGCAGCTAAGTGAAAGAAATTCTCACACACTTTGTAATATAGAAAAAATTCTCAATGGATGTGTGTTCAACACAACATTTTTCATTATAAACAGAACTTATGGGACAGCAGGGCTAGCAGGTTTCATATGAAGTGAAATTTCTGTAAGGTATATCAAGTCATGGATCCGAGCTGCTGGCAGCAAAATCTGCAAAAAAAAAAAAAATTATAATTATACGGATAAAGTCGATGGGAACATTGCTATCTGGACACATCCAAATTATTTTTCATATTATCTTATCTCAAGCAGCAGTGTGTGTTGTCATTGTGAAAGTGTGAAAAGCGGGGTAGTAAACCAGCAGTGATGGGAAGGAGGGGAGAGCAAGAGGGAGAGTGTGAGCGAGATCAGCAAAATCCCAGCATTCAAATGAGGTCACAAAGTCCTCAGCATGGGGCGTCCACATCCCCTGTGTATATGTGTGTGTGTGTGTGTGTGTGTGAGAAAGAGAGAGAGGCCGAGTCCATGCTGCAGCAAAACCACTCATGAGTGCCAAACGAAGGGAGGAAGAGAAGCCAAGCAAAGAAGCGACACATCATCTATGCATTTTTGCGCGTTTGCTTTTAACTAAATAACCATGTTTCCTGTTCCACTGTGCATCCTCCTTCCTGTCAAAACTTCTCGCTGCATCTGACCCACACACACACAAACACAAACACACACATTTCCCTCCCGTGTTCCTCTTCCTTGCCAGCTTTTGAGTTGGCTGCCAAAAATAACCTCGGCTTAATGACAGTGGGATTTTTCACCCCCTCCTTCTCCACCCCCTGCAAGAGCTGTTTATGTTGTATGGTTTGTATCCTCCACTGTCTTCGCACCAGAGGATGATGAGGGTTTGATGGGCATTGTGCTCTACCGGGCACACTAAGTTCTCCCCTGCCGCATCAGGCTGGGCTGTTTCCATGGTGACATGACATCCTGCCTGCAAAGTGAACACTATTCAGAACAACAGGGCTACGTTTGCATACCTGAATGAAACTTCGATCTGAGTGAAAGGGCTGTGATCATTTGTTTAATAACCTGTTAAACAGATGAATAAATTGCAGTGTACACTTAGGAATCCAAATGATTATCATGGATCCAAAATCCAATTGAATCAGCATAGTGGAGGTGCAATTTGCTGATAAATTTGGCGGCTACTGAGGATTGGTCTTGTGTGGAAAGCCAAGCAAAGCCACAGTTTTTAAGCAGAACATCCCTGATGATGAAATCTTTTATCCTTTAAGTAATTTGGCTACTTTTTGAAGAGAACACTTAACACACTTAGCTGCCGTTATGATAACGTTGTCGGTAAATTCCATACCTTACATACGCATACATTTTGTCTGGATTATATATTTGAAGTCTACTCGTAAAGATAGATTGGGATTTGAATACTAAAGGTCTTCAGTAATCCTTTTAAAATCAGTAAAACCCCTCAGTACAGCTTCATTTTATTTCATTTATTTTTTTTTTTACTATTGATCGGTGACCTTTCACGTTTCTGGGACATGATTATGAATTTCTATTCATGAATGTGTTTTTTAAGGTATTAAACCCATTCAATTCAAGTGACAAGAAAAATCTATTTTTATGAGCTGTTTTTACAACGAAACTGCCGCTTTTAGAATTAAGGACTCGAAAAGCCTGTTGATGATCAGTTGTGTCTCATCTCCATTTTTAAATCCATGGCTTCACGGTCCAGACTTTTGTTTGAATTCTGGAATCGGATTGAATTCTTTCTGCTTGCCTTAAATCTGTACGTGTTGTGAAACCGAGCCCGAGTGACTCGGAGAGGAGGAGAGTTTAGGGTGTGTGTTTGCAAACCTGCTCTCTTAAATAACTGACCGAAATCTGAAGAAGGATGCTCTGGATGCCGGTGTTCTGCTGTCATCTTTGCTTTCTCCGTGTCGCTGACGTAGTTTCTAACTCCCCCAAGTGTGCACTTGCTCCGAGCGCTGAGCCAGAACAGCAAGAGGATTAAGAGGAAGCACTTTAATAGCGTCGCCCTCTAAGCTGCTACGTTCGGGACAAAGCTCCGCTGTGCCCTGTCACATCTGCAATGCAGCAGTGCTGTGTTTACAACCGGGATCCTGAATCCTAACATGCGTTACAGATGCACACGCACAGCTGGAAATGCGCTCGCTTTGGTGACACGTCAGCCAAGTGAGTCACGGTAACATAAGTTTAAAATACTCCTATGCTTCTGGGCTGTTCTTCATTCTGAAAGAACGAATCCCCTGTGGACTTCTCTCACCCGGTTCCGCCTAAACACTTGCTGATTTATGCCGCTTTCCTATCCCTCCAAACCGCCATCATCTTAACAGGTTACTTAATGCTAGCCAGCTTGCTAGTGAACCTGGTTACTAGTTTTTACTTCAGAGCTAGCTTGATAGTGCTACTAGTTTTAATCAAAGTTTAGCCTAAAGTTAGCCAGCCTTCAAAATCAGCATTTGGGTTAAATTACAAAATACAATTAGCTAGCTTGAAAGCGAAATAAGTTATGTGGTATAATAGTGAGCATAGCGTCAACTAGTTTGCTAGCAAAACTGGCTCCTGGACTTACTTCAGAAACACAAAAATAATACAATATAATTAGCTTTAACGTTATCAAGAGTTTAAAATGGTTTTCCTGCTTGTTTTGGCTTCTTCTTGACCATCCATTTAAACGTGCAAGTTGAGAATATGCGAATGATGAGACGGAGTCTGTTTTAAGGGCTCTCTTTTTCTTGAGATGTTTCCAGCATTTCGACATCCAGCATTTCCATGGAAGTAACTGATCAGCCTTCAAGTCACTCCAGAATACTTGGGGGGGGGCCCTAGACAATTTCCTGTTCTGTAGATATGTTCAAATTAAAATAGAAGATCTACTCTTGTTGAGACCGGGACATGAAAATCACTCGGGCAAAATCAGGACGTGAGACGCTTGACCCTGGCTACCTGATACAGGGAGAGAGAAGATAAGTGTAAGAATTGCACTGCAGGAAGTCTTTGCCAGCGTAATATAAACTTGCACAGCCAACCGAAATCAGAAATATGATTCTGGGTTCTGTAGGAGAAAGGGGGAGGGTAGGAAAGCCTTGATGTTTTCAGTTTGGAATGTTGGCTACGAGAAGGGAACTGCTTCATTTTAGCTGTTGACAAAAATGCAGCAACATGATGAATGTATAAGTTGTTGAGACTGGAGTGGTGGTGGTGTGTATGTAGCTTCTAACAAAAAAAATACACAACACACTGAATGTATACGATGTTGACACTGAAGTTGCGGTGTGTGTTTTCTTGTGGGGTTTTTTTTTTTGTACAAACCCACAAGTTTATTCTTAAACTTGTCATAACCATGCCCCCTTGCCACTGTTTTTAAATCCAGCATTAGGGATTCTCGTTTCTGATTGGTCGGTATTTGTTTTGCAGTTTCTATGAGCACGCTTATAAATGTGTTTTATGTAATTTGTACGTTTTCTGACAAAAGAATGATTTTGGAGGGTTCATCGGTAACCTGATAAGCTGCATTTTATTGTCTTAAAAAGAGAGACAGTTTCTAGCTGTTGTAACCTGTAACAAGTGCAAATCTCTTTCATTGACAAAATGATCTATAAACAGGTATACATTTTGTTGTGGTGATCTTTAATAAATACAGATTTGTAGAGGAATTTGTAGAGGAAATTAAACACTTCAGGACTTGTTGTTATAAGAATGTAAAGACTACTGTGAAGCTCAGTTTTACCCGACTAGTGCTCTAGAGAAGGAACTAAAAAAGGTTCCTGGAACTATGGCGTCATACGACAATTGGTGTTTGGGGGGATAAAAATTCCAAAGTCGCTGTATCTCAGCTTCCTGTGGTGAAATTTTACCCCAAATTTCTGAATTCTGGTAAACGTTCCTGTGGCGAAAATGTTATAAAAAAAATTCCTGTGGTGAAAATCTTCTGAAAATGTTGGTAAACTGAGAAGGTTCCATTCGGCTTAGACAAGTTACCCATGTTCCTTAATTCCTGTAGAGACTCCTGTGGTGAAAATCTTCTAGAAAATTCTGGTATCCCTGTAAAGGTTCCTGGGATTTTAAAAGCTTCCCAAGTTCCTGAATTTTTCTAAAGGTTCCTGTGGGGAAAGTCGTCCAGAAAATGCTGGTATCCCTGAAAAGGCTCCTGGGATTTTAAAAGCTTCCCAAGTTCCCGATTTCCTCTAAAGGTTCCTGCGTTAAAAACGTGGCCAAAGTTTCTGACATTCTCTAAAGGCTCTTGTGCTGAATATGTTCCCAAAGTGCTTGTATCCCTGAAAGGCTTCCTGGGATAGAAAGGTTCCTTAGTTCCTGAAATGTTCCCTGTGGTAAAAACGCGCCTATACAGAGAGATGGAGGGAGAGAAAGAAGGAGAGATGGAATGCTGGCTTGTTCAATGAAAACTGCTCCTCAAAGGCTACGAATCAAAACACGGCATCCGTTTTAATGGCCTTATAAATGATCCAATTATCTGACGCCTTATAATAGGTGAGCGCAGATTAGCTCAAATTGCTTTGATGCTTTTTTTTTCCCTTTTTTTTTGTCATCCATCCTGAGTGTGTTTGGCGTTGGAGAGGGGAGGAGTGTTCAGTGGAAAACAGAAAAGCCTGGAAAGCCAGCGGCGTTAGAGGAAATCTATTTGGGCTGCTAGAGAGTGGATGGTTCCTGAGAGGCAGAGATTATTTCTCTTTACATCATTAAAGTGCCACATTTTATTCGACTTTATACATCTTATACAGGCTTGTGAGTTAAGACGGAGTCCCGGAAGGCTTTGGTTTGTTTGTTGAACGTGACATGAACGAGGGATAGCTTGCTGATGTTGGCTGCTGCCCAAACCTGTGGCTGTTCTTACTAATCATTCTAGAAATTTCTCTTCTATGGGAGTTGCACTAAGGATCTCTATCTCTCTCTAAGTCTCTCTCTCTCTCTCTCTCTCTCTCTCTCTCTCTCTCTGTCTCTCTCAGCTACAGAACATCCTTGTCTTGTTGGGTTTTGTTTGCTATTCACTGTCAGTTGTAATGATTTATGAGCCGGTTGTTGTACTCGTCCTCGTCGCTGTTTACATGAATTAGTTATTTTTTAAAAAGTTAGTTATATTACAAAGTTATTCCTGGTTGTGTTTATTGAAATTAAAATGGAAAATAAAAAAAGAGAGCAGAGAGCTATAAAACCTTTATCACCAGTCACCTTTTTTTTTTTTTTTTTTAAATGTTCTGAAGCACTGTCTATCCATCTTTGACTTGTTCCTGTCCTGTCTGTTCTTCCTGTTGATGTAAAATCGACATTTTGAACTGATATTACTGAAACGTATCTGATATGCACTTGTCTTCTTTTTTTATTTTTTTTTTTAAATACATTTCTTTCTTTTTCTTTTTCTTTTTTTTTTTTTTTTTACCTGTGAATTTTAACCCATCTATCAGGGATTTCTGCCTGTCCATATGGCGCAGCTTTCTGGTTGTTGTTGGTTTTTTTTTTTTTTCTTTTGTTATAGGATGTGAAAGCATGGCACAGTTGGATCCTGGGTAAAAACAACAGCCAATCAAAATCATATTTTAACACAGAGCAGCGGTGAGGAGAGAAAGTGTGTGTGTGTGTGTGTGTGTCTTTGAGAGGGTGTGTGTCCCATATGTTGTGTCAGAGTAGATCAAAAGCCGTATTGATGATTTTGCACCCAGCGACAGATGGACACACACACACACACACACACACACAGGATTCTCATCTCAAACCATTACCTGATGCACAGCATGGAGTGTGTGTGTGTGTGTGTGTGTGTGTGTGCTTGGTTAACCTGTCTGACTCACCACACACTCTTTCACACTTGACTTCTCTCCACTGAACCACCATTAGTCCGGTCATTAGTCGAGGATACAGGTCTAATCATGTACTGTGTATAATGTGTATAATGTATATTATCAACTCACTCACTATAGAAGTCCAAAAAGGCCATCTATTTCATTTCGTATCGTTTTCATCTCTTCAGTCCCTGTTATTTCCAGATCAGATATCATCCTCTGGATCATTGTTTATTTATGAGAACACGATTTGATCAGTTGTAATTTATCTGAATCATTAAAAGGAAAAATGTTGCAGGGAAAGATAAAGATTTGTAAATTCTTTGGCGTTGAGTCGTGGAATTAAGTAATTCTGCCGAATAATTTTTTTTTGTTTAAGCGGGACAGAAGAAATGACTTATAATGATGGATGGCCTCTGTGGATTTGACTAACTCACATCTGTATTTATTTATTTTCTTTTTTTCTTTTTTTTTCTGCAGTGAATCATCAGGTTTAAATGTGAATCTGATGTTATCAGTGAAAAAAAAACATTTTTTATATATATATATATATATATATATTCAGTGATTTATATCTGCGGCAGCTTTGTCTTATTTATATATATATATATATATATATATATATATATATATATATATATATATATATATATATATATATATATATATATATATATATATATATATATAAATATAATTTTTTTTTTATTTTTTTTTTTATTTTTTTTTTTGCTTTGACAAACCAAACACGCTTTCCTGTACATTCTTATCAGATTGGAGCAGTTTTGTCATTGTTATGTTATTATGTATTTTTATGTTCTTTGCTATTGATAAGCCTCAAAACATGACTGTGTGTCCTCGGAGTGGATCGCAATCGTGTCGCTCGATGCCAGATTGTAGCCACTAGAGGGCATGAGACGCTTCAGCTGAATCTTTTCAACCAACAGTCCCACCATCTGTCTCGCTGCAGCATCCCAAAGTGAGTGATGAGGCACACGGTGATCCCTGCTGACCCTTGGAGTCTAATACAAAAAACCTTTAATATCTATAAAAACTTTAGTACATCCGGGTTGCCAGATTTCAGCAAAAGCCTCCCTGTGAGTTCTGTGGTTCTTTCTTTTCTGTGAGTTTCCTCGCATTGCTACAGAGCCTACAGGAGGCCAAGAGCACTCTTTGTCATGTTTCTTTTCTTTTTTTTTTTTTTTGCCTCGTTCTCTTGTCTTCTCTCTTTTTTTTTTTTTCTTTCAACAGGATGTGGTTAAGAAAAAAAAAACCACTCAGTGTAATTGTGTATGTTTTTCAGTGGCTTGGCATCTCCTCTCTTCTCCTTTCGTGTTCACATTTCTGCATTTCTTTCTGCATTTGTGTCCCATTCAGGGTTCAAACCACTTCACTAAAATATCTTTCTCAGCAGAGTGAGAGAAAAAAAAAAACAAAGCTGATGTATTTACACAAAAGAGCGCAGACATTTATAAGACGAATTGACTTTTTTTTTTTTTTTTTTTTTTCCCTCCTCTGTGGGTAAAGAGTGTACATTTATGAATTAATAAGAAAGACCTTTTGTTCTGTATATGAATGGCTCTATGTTAACCTGAACAGAAAAATAATGAACTCTATGACAAAGAAACTATAATAAATTAATTTTAAAATTGTGTCATGGCTGTGACTTGGGAATTCTTTCTAAAGAATCAGTGTGATCCTAATAAAAAATCTTGCATGAATTCTACGACGGACTTTGAGATAAAACACACGTTCTCCATGCCAGATTACATGTTTGAAGATCCTCTTACGGTAGACCTGTGACCAAGAAAATGATTACGTTCTGCTTATGACATCGTAAGTGTCATCCACCAATGTGAACAAGGATATTTTTGTATAATCCTAATGCTGCGTTCACACATGCGATGATTTTAAACCGCTATACTATAAAGTTGCCAGTTGGTGTTCCTACTACTGGTTGCCATGGTAATTACATCTATCAGTTTTATCAGAAACATTCTGAAGGGGGAAATGGCGCATATATATATATATATATATATATATATATATATATATATATATATATATATATATATATATATATATATATATATATAATATTATATATACCTCATTTGACATGAGATGAAAGCGACGCAGTGTGTGCTTTTTATCATAGATCGCATCCACTCTACTGTCCTCATTCTCATTGGTTCATGTCACGAGTCTGGACACACCCACATCTAGTCGCTGAGGCTGATTGCAGCTCTCATCGAAAAAAAGAATGCTCTCTGGTTGCTTTTTCACTTCCGAGTATGTTTCTGTTTGTTTTGAACGTAGCATAAGCCTCCTGATTGTTGCTGAGATTTTAATCCAAAATTGTTGGTATGTCGGTTGTGTCATATGATTGAATCTCACCTTCTTATAATGTGTGTTTGTTTTGTTATCCAGCTCAGTGGTTAATGTGTTGGCTTACTGATCGGAAGGTTGCGAGTTCAAATCCCAGGACCACCAGGCTGCCTCTTCTGAGACCTTGAGTAAGACCCTTGACTGTAGAAATGAGCTAAATTAAGTCACTCTGCATAAGGGGGTCCATCAAACGCACGAAATGTAAACGTAGAAGTCTGTCATTTATACATTACAGCACAGTGAAATTCTTTTCTTTGCATATCCCAGCTTGTTAGGAAGCTGAGGTCAGAGCACAGGATCCGAGTTAAGAGCCTTTGTTTAAGGCCCAAGCAGAGGCAAATTGGCAGTGCTGGGGCTTTAAACTGCAAGCTTTCGATTAATAACCCAGATCTTTGTCATGTTGTTGAGCCACGACTGCCCTAGTCTGTGAAATGAAGATATTTTTTCTGGCTCACAACTGAAGCCTTGTCTAAACAGGTGTGTCTTTGACATTTTGTGCAGTTATGAACTGTAGCATTGTGGGTTCTAGGATAATAAGAGATGATTTGGCAACTAGGGTGTAGTTTCTGTAAATTGCACCAAAATCGGACAGGTTTAGTTTAGTTTTTTTTTTTTTTGCATGCATGGCAAGACTGCAGAAGTATCCTATATCCTGAAATATCAAAAACCAAAAAAAAAAACAAACAAAAAAAGTCCTTCAGGTTCCCACAATTTTATCACTCCGAGGTGTCAATGATTTTATGTCCTTTCCGATGTTAAATCCCTGTACAGACATAATGATGTTAAATTGTAGTGACAGAGAAATAAAAGGGCCACAGTTCTGTCTTCCCGGCTAATTTGTGCTTGATCTCTTGCCAGGGAATAAATCAGGGAATAAATCCAGTCTATTTCCAGCCGACTTTGTAGTAAATAAGTTGGGGAAACGCTAGAGAGGGTAAGGCACGGCTTTCTTGGTTCTTGTTTGTGTAGCAAATCGTCTGGTTCTGGTAAGGTCAGATACGGGTGGAGCTCCACCGCAGCACAGTGACCACAAAGCCTCTGCTATGCCATTTGGAAATAGTGTCCATTTCTTTTTAGAGTCAAAACAACTTCGGATCATATACCAGTACACCAAGAGCATCTGGTTTGTGTATCAGGAAAAAAAAAATCCAGCCTTTTTCCTGTCTTTGTTTCGACATTCTTTGTTTTTACAACTTCTTTTAAGTAACATTTGAACGTCTTAAAAGTTTGCTCTGGCCTCTGTCCAGGCTGAAACTTTCCTTTCCCAAGTATCGAGTCACTATGGATTACCCAGAAGCTACAGGGACATTGAGGCCCTTTTCCTGATGTTAATTATCCCACAGCTAGATCGAGTTTCTTACTCTCTCACTCTCTCTCTCCACAAGTCCATATCTCTTTCTCTTATTTGTCTCCTGACTTTTCTTCGTCCATTTGTTGTCCAGCCGGCCTTAGTGTTTTCGCTTTAGCTTAACAAGTACTGAAAAGAGACGTGCTTTTCCGACTTCCTCGCGCTCCTTTGATCTTTCTAACGCTGCGTCCCCAAATGCAAGCCTACTCGTGATCCTATTAATGAGAGACACTGCGCTGCATGTGTCTGAAATTATGCCTGTAAATATTCAACACACTTGTGGGCAATTTTTGTGAGAAAATGTAACCAGATTCACTTCATTTACTTGAACATTCTCTATAGCACTGTGATTTCTAATTCTTAAAAAAAAAACCCTATTGCATCTTTAAGGGATGTTGGGCATGTAATAATTCAGTTAAACAATATACCTACATGATCTGCAATATCATGTAAATAAATCTGGATCGTTTCTCCATTATAGGTTATTCAGTTACATTTTTCTGGCCCAGAAATGAGCTCTGCCCCTATATATATATATATATATATATATATATATAATATATATATATATATAGGTTGAGGCTGAACAGTTCTTTTTCAGCAAGGGGGCAGAGCTCATTATATATATATATGTCATATACACTATATTGCCAAAAGTATTCGCTCACCTGCCTTGACTCGTATATGAACTTAAGTGACATCCCATTCCTAATCCATAGGGTTCAATATGACGTCGGTCCACCCTTTGCAGCTATGACAGCTTCAACTCTTCTGGGAAGGCTGTCCACAAGGTTTAGGAGTATGTTTATGGGAATTTTTGACCATTCTTCCAGAAGCACATTTGTGAGGTCACACACTGATGTTGGACGAGAAGGCCTGGCTCTCAGTCTCCGCTATAATTCATCCCAAAGGTGTTCTATCGGGTTGAGGTCAGGACTCTGTGCAGGCCAGTCAAGTTCCTCCACACCAGACTCTGTCATCCATGTCTTTATGGACCTTGCTTTGTGCACTGGTGCACAGTCATGTTGGAAGAGGAAGGGGCCAGCTCCAAACTGTTCCCACAAAGTTGGGAGCATGGAATTGTCCAAAATGTCTTGGTATGCTGAAGCATTCAGAGTTCCTTTCACTGGAACTAAGGGGCCAAGCCCAGCTCCTGAAAAACAACCCCACACCATAATCCCCCCTCCACCAAACTTTACACTTGGCACAATCCAGTCAGACAAGTACCGTTCTCCTGGCAACCGCCAAACCCAGACTCGTCCATCAGACTGCCAGATGGAGAAGTGCGATTCGTCACTCCAGAGAACGCGTCTCCACTGCTCTAGAGTCCAGTGGCGGCGTGCTTTACACCACTGCATCCGACGCTTTGCATTGCACTTGGTGATGTATGGCTTGGATGCAGCTGCTCGGCCATGGAAACCCATTCCATGAAGCTCTCTGCACACTGTTCTTGAGCTAATCTGAAGGCCACATGAAGTTTGGAGGTCTGTAGCGATTGACTCTGCAGAAAGTTGGCGACCTCTTCGCACTATGCGCCTCAGCATCCGCTGACCCTGCTCCGTCAGTTTACGTGGCCTACCACTTCGTGGCTGAGTTGCTGTCGTTCCCAAACACTTCCACGTTCTTATAATACAGCTGACAGTATATATATATAGTGTGTATGTATATATATATATATATACACTATATATTGCCAAAAGTATTCGCTCACCCATCCAAATAATCAGAATCAGGTGTTCCAATCACTTCCATGGCCACAGGTGTATAAAATCAAGCACCTAGGCATGCAGACTGTTTTTACAAACATTTGTGAAAGAATGGGTCGCTCTCAGGAGCTCAGTGAATTCCAGCGTGGAACTGTGATAGGATGCCACCTGTGCAACAAATCCAGTCGTGAAATTTCCTCACTCCTAAATATTCCACAGTCAACTGTCAGCTGTATTATAAGAACGTGGAAGTGTTTGGGAACGACAGCAACTCAGCCACGAAGTGGTAGGCCACGTAAACTGACGGAGCGGGGTCAGCGGATGCTGAGGCGCATAGTGCGAAGAGGTCGCCAACTTTCTGCAGAGTCAATCGCTACAGACCTCCAAACTTCATGTGGCCTTCAGATTAGATCAAGAACAGTGCGCAGAGAGCTTCATGGAATGGGTTTCCATGGCCGAGCAGCTGCATCCAAGCCATACATCACCAAGTGCAATGCAAAGCGTCGGATGCAGTGGTGTAAAGCACGCCGCCACTGGACTCTAGAGCAGTGGAGACGCGTTCTCTGGAGTGACGAATCGCGCTTCTCCATCTGGCAATCTGATGGACGAGTCTGGGTTTGGCGGTTGCCAGGAGAACGGTACTTGTCTGACTGCATTGTGCCAAGTGTAAAGTTTGGTGGAGGGGGGATTATGGTGTGGGGTTGTTTTTCAGGAGCTGGGCTTGGCCCCTTAGTTCCAGTGAAAGGAACTCTGAATGCTTCAGCATACCAAGACATTTTGGACAATTCCATGCTCCCAACTTTGTGGGAACAGTTTGGAGCTGGCCCCTTCCTCTTCCAACATGACTGTGCACCAGTGCATAAAGCAAGGTCCATAAAGACATGGATGACAGAGTCTGGTGTGGATGAACTTGACTGGCCTGCACAGAGTCCTGACCTCAACCTGATAGAACACCTTTGGGATGAATTAGAGCGGAGACTGAGAGCCAGGCCTTCTCGTCCAACATCATTGTGTGACCTCACAAATGCGCTTCTGGAAGAATGATCAAAAATTCCCATAAACACACTCCTAAACCTTGTAGACAGCCTTCCCAGAAGAGTTGAAGCTGTTATAGCTGCAAAGGGTGGACCGACGTCATATTGAACCCTATGGATTAGGAATGGGATGTCACTTAAGTTCATATGCGAGTCAAGGCAGGTGAGCGAATACTTTTGGCAATATAGTGTATATATAAAATATTTAAAATTGTCAGTGTTTTGCAACCTAAAATTATAGTTTTATAGGCTTTTTTTTTTTTTTAATTAGCTCCACCCCCTGTTGGAAAAGAACTGTTTAATATTAAAACATTTTAATATTGTCAATGTTTTGCATTTTACCTCAGAACAGACAGGACTAAAATTACAGCTGTTTTGTTTTTGTTTGTTTGTTTGTGCTTATTTTTATCAGTTAGCTCTGCCCCTGCTGTAAAAGAATTGCTCAGCCATGTTATTATATTATATTATATTATATTATATTATATTATATTATATTATATTATATTATATTATATTATATTATATTATATTATATTATATTATATTATATTATATTATATTATATTATATTATATTATTCTGAGTGCACAGACACAAACTCTGAACAACACTGCAGTCTTTTAAACAATGAGGATTGGGAAGACATGAAAATTCCATTTGGAAAATTTGTAGAATGTATTATGACGTCATAAAATATAAGAGCCAATCACCATCCTTTATGCAAATGCAGGCCATGCAAACAAACAAATCTAGCAAGGTTATGGGTGAGTAATTAGGTTTCAGACTTTCCAGTTAACGTAGTCGTGGATTTCTGGATTTCTTGATAAACATTTGCTGGCTTCTGATACTTTCCTCTGATGCATTCTTCTTATGAGATTTTCCAGCAACATCGAGGCATTGTTATTCAATTATTGGGGAAAAAATGGAAAGCGTTCTCAGGCTCCTCCTTGAGAGCAGGTTATTTCCAACCATAACATCTGATTCAGTCCGAGCTTCTCAGTGTCGAAAGCAGTCGTGTTAAATTATGCTGGGAAATAAAATTCCGCCGGACATCAGGACATGCTCAGAGAGCAGATTTAGGCACCGTTGCTTTAGTCGTGCAAGCAAAGGCGGTCAGATCAGATAACTGCAGCATATTTTCTGCTCGTCTGTGTATGTGTCCTGATAGACTATCTGTGCTAGGAAGGGGCTAGAGAATGATATTACACTCTCCCAGCTCTATCTGATTGTGTAACAGCAGTTCATAAAGAGGCTAAAACAAAGCCAAGACTCTGCTGACAGCTGGCTAGAAACAATATTGCCAAAAAAAAGAGACAGAGAGAGAGAGAGAATGAGAGAGTGCGCTCCAGTGGATCCTTTAGTGTAATGAATAAAGGCTGGGACAGGATAAGGATGAACAATGAAGATGGGAAGAGAAGAGGTGGGGAAGGGAGGAAAGGAGAGGACGTGTGGATTAATTACACGGGGACGGATAAGAGCAGAGGAGAGAATGTGCAGAATAAATACAGATGAGAGGAAGATAGTAGATGATCTGCAGATTAGTTACAGGGGAGGGGAAGGGGAGAAGAGAAAAGAGGAGACGAGGCGTAGGTTAATTACAGGGGAAGGGAGAAGGATGGAGAGGAGATGAGGTACAGATTCATTCCAGGGGAGAAGAGAGGAGATTAATTACAGAAGAAGAAGGAAAAAAAAGGGAGTGTGGAAAATATTTAAAATTGTCTGGAATGGTCCATGCTCTTATATCATGTAAACATATTAAATAAACACTGATTAAATGATGAAAAATTTACCTACATCATTTTTTAAATCCATTTATAGCTACATTCCATGTTTGCTGAAAAAAAATAAAACAAGTTCCTGTTATCACTTACAGTGACCTAGAATAACATTATGACTACCTGGGCATCCTGACTGGTCTGTGAAGTATGTATGTGTGTATTCTGACCCCTTTCTATCAGAACCAGCATTAACTTCTTCAGCAGTTTGAGCAACAGTAGCTCGTCTGTTGGATCGGATCACACGGGCCAGCCTTCACTCCCCACGTGCATCAGTGAGCCTTGGCCGCCCATGACCCTGTCGCCGGTTCACCACTGTTCCTTCCTTGGACCACTTTTGATAGATACTGACCACTGCAGACCAGGAACAACCCCCAAAAGTTTTGGAGGAGATAATCAGTGTTATTCATGGCACCTGTCACTGGTCATAATGTTATGCCTGGTCTGTGTATATTATAGCAGCTATAAACATCCAGTCCTTCATTTTGTTTTCTCGCATTCTTTAAGTTAAAAAGGGAAAAAAAAAAAAAACACATCTTGTCGTGTTACCAGGCAACCAGAATATGGAAAGGTCCTGAAGAATCTCCCATGGCGTCAAATTTACAGATACTGGAGAATCCTTCTCTAAATAAAATTGCTAAATAAAAGTCTCCCTAAAGAAAGGTTCACCATATCAACAGCTATACAATAAAAGTTGTGTAATAAAATGTTTTCAAATATCTGTTTATTGTTCTCCTTAGATTACGGGGAGCATCTGCCGTGCGAATTAGCTGTTACTGTAGAAAAAGCAAGTGCATCACGGACCTTCGCCCAATCAGATTTGGGATTTCAACAGCGCCGTGGTATATAAGGAATAAGATGAGGGTTTAAGTGAATGTGCAACATCTGTAAAATAGTCATTAAAACATATTTGTACCGGAATAAAATATAAACTAACACCGGTGCAGATAAATTACATATTAAAGGACTGTTATGAAGGGAAGGGGAAGTCGAAGGAGCACAGAATAATAACAGAAGATGAGAAACTCTGCAGATTAATTAGAGGAGACAGAAAGGCAAGGTGAGGAATTTGGAGAGATGAGAAGAGATGAGAAGGGGAAAGAAAAATGTGGGGAAGAGACATGATAGGAATCGGAGGTTGATTACAGAGGAAGAGAAGAGAGTAGAGATGTCTGGAGTGTGTACTCTCTAGCCTTGGGTTTATTATTTCTCTGCCTCCATTAGTGGGCAGGGTGGAGTTCTTTCACTCTCTCTCTCTCTCATCACAGCCCAGGCTGCACACACTCACGGCAGAGGATAAAGTGAAGCCTGAGCAGTGTTTGGAGGACATTGAGGGTACACAGACTGCCAAAGTATTTTTATAGCGAGACAGTAAGGAGGCACAGATGGATGTGCTAACAAAAAAAACCCAACCAACAGGATGTTAGCAGAGCTGGAACATGCTATTCCTAGTAGGAAAAAAAACAAAAAAAAAACAGAATCTAACCAAGAATCACTTTGCTGCAGATTTTAATGATAATATTTGCTACATAAAAAAATGTATTTACATAATACAAGCAATATTTATATTCACGTATACAAAAAGTGCACTTTTGCCAGTAAACATACAATTTAGCACCTTTATAATACAGCAACAATCTTTAGACCTGGCATCAGAAACATCTGGAGAATAACCAGGTGTTTTAATTCCAGCATTTTTTAAAAAATTTTTTTGTAATTGCAAACATGATCTAATTTCAACAGCTGACGTGTGTAATTTGCTCAAATGTGAAAAGCGGTACAAAAAAGGCTCAGTGTGACAGGCAAGCTGTTTAGATAGAAAGTTCTATTCGAATAGTACCTCAATTTTTTATTTTTAAAGAGCAGCCAAATCACTAGGACAGAAATATGAACATTTGTGCGAAGTGCTCCTAGTCTGGTGTTTGACTATCACCTCGTTCAACTCCAGTCATCTGAAAGCAACATCTGGATTAGATGTAGAATGGAGCAGATTTTGGTTGAGCCATAAACTATTCTGGCAAGGTTAAAGTACATGAGGCATGTTTGCTAAGCTCCATTTGGAAATGTCAGTTCACTTTAATGTTAGCATGGTAATATGCTCGTGTCAGTCAATAAAAGCTTTCCTTTCAGTCAGATGCTTGATCTGATTTACAATCGGCTTCACGGCGAATCGTGTTTTTTGATAGTATGATCGCCTGAAAGAAGGATTTTCTTGTAATATAACAATTCCGGACAACACCAGCCATAACCTGAGTCAGCTTTTCATTAGCAAAACATCTGAAAATTTCATAAATAAACGTTCTTCTGACATGCTAACTAAAACTAAGGCATGTTTTCAATAGTACTGTAACCTGAAAATGGATTTTTCTGGTAATGTGCTAACTCCAGTGTTAGTCCCTTTTAGAGCCTCACTTGGTGGTAGGATCGACTGAAAATCTCTGAAATGCTAACGCTAGACAGTACTATCGTCAGTTTATGGATGGTAAGAAACACCTAAAATCTTAGCTTCTTGTGATATGCTAACTTCAAGCAAACCTAGCCTTGTTCTGGATCACAAAATTGCCTGGAAATGCTAACTATAGCTAGTACTAGCCTCACTCTGAGGTGTGTTTCGATAGTAAAATCACCTGAAATTGGATTTTGTTGTAACTGCTTTGAGGCATGTTTTGATTGTATTATTAACTTAAAAGAGATTTTCTTGTAATATACCAATTCTGTACAATACTTGTCTTGCTCAGAGTGAGGTGTTTGATTTGAAGGATCACCTGAAAATCTTTTCAAAAATCATTTTCTTTTTCCATATTAGCTTGAGTCAATACTAGCCTTTCTTCTGGGTTTTTTGTAAAGCGCAAAATCAGCTGAAAATCTCATATTTAACCTTCGTGTTATATGCTAACTTCAACCAAAACATTGAGGAGCCTTGTCCTGGGTCCATTTCAATAGCAAAATCAACCGGAAATGAATGTACTTCCTTTTGACATGCTAGCAACAGCTAATTCTAGCCTCAATCTGAGGCATGTTTCGATAATAAAATCACCTGTAAATAGATTTTCTTATAATATACCAATTCTATACAATGCTTGCCTTGCTCAGAGTGAGATTTCTGATTGTAGGATCACCTGAAAATCTCAAAATATGGATTTTCCTGTCACATACATAACTCCAGACTTTTTTTAAAAAGGTTTTTTAAATGGCAAAATCAACTAAAAATCATAAATGGACTCATAAAATGTACTTTCTTGTTAGATGCAGACTACAGCCTCACTTAGAGTCAGGTTTTTGATCGTAGGATCACCTAAAATCATGTCATTTTGAGTTTCTTGTGATGTATTATCTCCACCCAAGATAAAGCCCTACTCTGAGGCTTTGCTGCGGTTCAGGTTTTTGATGGAAGGATTAACTGAAATGCACCTAGGTGTATTTTCTAGTAGCACAGTGAAGCAAGTATAACTGTCACAACTCCGACAGCACCTGAGACAAACAGAGGAACTCGATAGTGCTTCTGACAGATACTTGCTATAGCACTGGCTATCAAATTTAAAAGGCGAGGTTCAAATTTGAGGTTATAGCTGCAAAACAACCTGGAAATCAAGACTAAACAAAACCCAGACTCTCACATATACATGTGGAACACTGATCCAAACTCAGCAAACATAAAATATAAACCTCCTCAATGCCATTAAAACCACATTTATACAGTGGGGCAGATTTCAAAGGATGCAAACGGTTGGGGTTTTCTGTAGACGCTGTCTCACCGTGACCTGCTCATAGCCCTTCATTTAATTGTTTATAGAGTAATAAAATCAGTGTTGTATTGACTTTGCCTCAGCCAAGAATGGTTTTCTCTGCCCAGAACTGGCCATTTTGGATGGTAAAAATGTCTTTAACAGCAAATATATGTCCAACCTACACACTCCATTGGCCTCTACCAGCTGTCCTTGGCTGTATTACTGACTAATATTGGTTAATAACAAAAATAAAAGTGCAAAAAAACCCTAACGTGATCTGTGGTTTTTGTATTTCGAGCAAGAACCACCCCCTGTCCTTCATTACTCTCTTGCTCTCACTGACTTTGTTTGCTGGTTGTGATTACAGATAGTTGGTCTGGTTTCCTGTTTCTGGTGTCTATAAACATAGCAGCTCTAACGCAGCTGGGTTTCCTTCCAGAGGCAGATGGGTGGCCTCTTTTTCTTTCAGATCGAATCAATATCAGTGGCACAGTATTAAGACAGCTCAGTTTAGACACTTTTACACCATTCGGTTTATTTCTTCACTGTCCCTCAGTTCTTCTTTGTCGTACCATCCTAGCAATCTGCAGTGCAATCATGAGTAATGGGGTGCATTTATACACAAGTCAGGAAAGCACATTTGCTGAGCCAAACTGTTTAAAATTGATTGCCAGTCGGATATGCTTTATGGCCGTTTTACGATAAAGCCTCCTTTTTGTCATACTTAAGTGCTAAATCATGTTCAAATTAATCCCTCAGGGTGCATTATCTTAACACACGGGGCGTGTATAAAAGCTTTCAGACATAATTTTTTGTATGGGGCAAACATAGTTTAGAGGTATTTTGTATCTCTAATGCTAATTTAGTTGGGCATTAGCCAGGTTTTCCTCTTCTTGCCCAATTGCTATTTTCATGGTCATCATTAAAATGCCTAAGCTGATATGAATCTAGCAAGAGGATGAAAAATCAGATGATCTGGCCATACCAGGATATTTAACCAATTTGGTTCAAAAATTGGAACATCGCAGATGCATTAAGGGTAATTTACACAAGGCTATTTACACAATTTAGGTCACCTCATTTCACCTGACATGTAATTAAAGAGATTGATTTAATTACTTTTTCATTTAAAAACCAATTAAATGTCAGACTCGCCAAATTTACTGGCGCTGGTGCAACAAGACTGTAACCATGACCTACGCTAAAAACCTGCTAAAATGTACCAAAAGGCAAAAAACATAACTGATAAAAATCCAGCTGACTGATATTGCAGAGAAGCTGGTCATTTGTACCAATGGATATATTAATCCAAAGGTACATCATTACACTAACACTGTAGTCGGTTTGAAAGGGATATGTTGATACAGTTCATCTAACCATAATGTATTCATCCTGTACCATCTAGATAGCCAACTAGCGAATGCCTTATTTATGCTAAAAAATAAAAGAATGTTGGATACAATGACAAAAAACTGACTTATTTTAAAGTTAGCAGGATGGATTAAGTTTTAGGTTCTTGCATAGGTATTGCTGCTGCTGCACCTTTACTCCTGTCACTCTGTATTGGTGTTAATGGCACTGAAAAAGCTGTTCTGTCCAGCTGTTATAAGCAAGGACCTCAACAAACAAAAACCATTACTCAGACCAGGCTGGTTCCAGAGACATGGTAAAAAGTAAAAACGATGATCCAGGCCAACTGCTTACATAAGTCTGAGAATTTTCCAGTCAACCCCCTTTCAGGAAGCGTGGATTTTTTTTTGGAAGGACAGATACAATACAGTACAGGTGACTTGTTTTCCTTTCACAATGTACAATGCTATGCTTAGAAGAAGCTTCTTAACAGATCTATGATATTCTGCATTGTTTTGCCCATTGATAAGTTAATGAGGCTGCTCTGCAGCCAAATTAATCATATATAACACAGCAAAAAACAAAAGGGTTAAAACCGAAGGTACCGAATCAAATTGTTAGTGAGTCAGCTATTTTAGCACCAATATGTTAATCATCTGTCAGCTAACTGTACCTAATGCATTGTTAATTATTAAATTAGCACTGCTTCCTTTCTCTTCAGAGAACTGCATTGGCACACGTTTTTCCTGAGAGAAGCCTTAATCCATATATCCCACTCTCAGTATTTGGAAACCATCCCTGTGACGTCATTTCTATGCAGCAGGAGCTACAAGGTAGCCATTGAAGGTGATGTAGACGTCAACGTCATCGCTATAAATGGCGTTCTCCCGCTCCCGCTTGAAGAGGCGCACCCAGACTTCATCGTTAAGCTCAAGAGAAAGCATGACGCTCTGGCTCTGCATGATGGAGCGGTCACTGGGCTGCGCGTACAGGATCACCTGCTCGCGTTCGTTCTGCATCAGGTGCAGATAGGTCTCCTTGAAGTTCCATGTGTGGATGTTGATGTTGAAGAAGTAGATACCTGGCACATAGCAGTAGAACTTGCCTTTAAACATGTTGAAGTGTTCGTCAATGTTGACAAAGACGGTGTCAAAGAGCAGTGCCTGGTAATAGTCGTCACTGTGGAGAGCCTTCCTGCGGCCCACTGAGAAGGACGAATGCTGGGTCTTGCAGGGGTCTCCTGGAGCTCCAGCCTGCCCTTTACTGCCTTTAGGACCTATGGCTCCTCTGGGACCTGAAGGTCCTTCTGCTCCTGGTTTCCCCGGAGTTCCTCTCTCACCTCGATCGCCTTTATCTCCTGTGAGACAGGGACAAATGAATGGATATATGGACGAATGCACAGAAATTGAAAGTTTGTTTTGGTGATGGAGGGAGTAACAAAGCTGAGGTGACAGTAAGGGAATGAATGAATGATAACACAACTGAGTAAGTAAGCAAGATGGAGCAAGGAGTGAGTGAGTGACTGCCTCCAAACACCACACGGTTCACATTATGCACTAGCAACCCTACAGCTGTTAGGCAGCAATAATGAAATCCATCGATGTAAAATTCAAGTCATGCTTAACACACCATGTCCAATAGCCACAGAGTATTATGGTCTGTTTTAACCGCCTTGGCTCTTACCAGCATCTAGCTGTGAGAAATGAGAACTGCAGTGTATATAGTATGAATTTCACAAGCACTGTTTCTAACCGCATGCTGTTACTGTTCCCAGTCATGTCTGTTCCAGTGAATCCAGCAGAACAGCTTTTACTGAGCTCTGAGTAAGCACAGGCGTCTGCGAGAAGCTGAGTATTCTCAGGGCTGTAATCTCAGAACGCAGACAAACACGACACACATGTTGCCGCTTGTAGTTTACTGCCACATAGGCAAGTTTCCTGCCAGGTCTGTATGCCTCTAGAGCCTGCTATCTCCTCTTGGGGTTGACTTCTACCGAGTCGGCTTGGTTTTTCTGATTAACAAAGCAGACGAGAGTTGAGAGCTGTGGTCTGCATGCAGGGGGCTGAGGCTAGAGCCAGTGCAGTATTTTCCAGTACTCAGTAGTGGAGGATTGAGCTGAGTTTCGAGTCTGGCAGAAAAAATTGATGATAGCATGTGAGTGAGTGAATGAGAGAGAGAGAGAGAGAGAGAGAGAGAGAGAGAGAATGAGTGAGGGAGTGAGTGGGGACGTAAGCATGTTAGTGGGTGTGGTTAATGTTTAGGGTCATCACTGGGTTACATATGATATAGGACTTCTGTTCCTCTCTGATCACAGAAACACTGCTGGGTTAATCTGAGACTCATGTAGGCAAATACACAGAGCAGAAGAGTGAGAGAGAGAGAGAGAGAGAGAGAGAGAGAGAGAGAGAGAGAGACAAAGAGAGAAAGTAAGTAAGGAAGTCACTGGGTGAGCTAGCATTGAAGTGTGTGACTAAGTAAGTGAGCAAGGTAACAAGATGAGGGTGCAAGTGAGTGAATGAGTAAGTGAGTGATTGAATGACTAATTGAGTGACCAGTAAAGAATAATCTGTAATGCAATATAGGAAGCTAAACTGGTTATAAGCTGTTCTTTAGGGGGGAAAAAAAACATATGTTGAGATTTTTGTTGTGTGTAGGCAGGTTTATCCTTACCTTTAAGAATGGTCATGTTAATGAACGTGCGAACCTCTGGCGTCTGATAGGCCACGGGGCGGGGCGAGTTGCTGAGGGGTGGATCCAGGTGATCGCAGCACCTGCGGCAATATTTGGGTGGTGACCTGGAGGGGGAGGGGACAGAGGCCACCAGGGGGAGGAGCAACAGCACAGGTAGAAAGAATCCAGACATGACCACACCTGAAGAAAAGAGTCAGAGAGCGAGAGAGTGAAAAATATATAACAAATAAATAAATAAAATATCAGCGAGAGAAAGTACAGAGTAATGGAAAAAATGATGAATGCTGAATGTTGGCCGAGCCTCAGCATAATTATTGCAGATGAATGGTTAAGAGGCCTTCATTAGGCAAGGATCGTTACAAATAAATCAGACTCCATCTAATAAGAGCATCGATTATTATATCCCTGTGTGGACAGATCTCTGGAGGATGTAATGCATTCAATACCCATAAGAGTAATGGGTAATAATAGGTATTAGGGAATTAGCTTGTGCTTCATCTCAACCTAAATAGTGTGATGCAGCGGAATTTAATCCTTCAGTCTCTCCACCTCCATCTCCACATACTGATAAGGTTCCAAAGCTTCAATTCTCATGCAAATATCGTTGTTCGGAATCATCACTCACTAGCCAAGCCAAGGCTTGGCACAACCGCATCATATCTGATATGTTTAATATGATGTTTGAGTCTTCTTTCTTTTTTTAGGAGCTACAAAAAAGGTGAAGCCTTTTTTTTCCTTTTGTAACTGTGCTAACAATGTGATTTCGGCGCAGTAGCTAACTTCTGAAGTTCAATTTAATTCAATTTTATTTGTATGGTGCTTTTAACAATGGACACTGTCAGAAAGCTGCTTTGCAGAAATATATAAATTCAGGATGGCCATTTCAAATTTATTCATAATGAGCAGGTCAGCGAAGATGGTGGTGAAGAAAAACATCCTGTGAAGACAGAAGAAAAGAACTCAAAAGGGAAGCCATCCTCATCTGGGTGACACCGGATAGTGAGATTATAAATCGATTCCCTTCTATAACTGCGTATTATATGGTCAAAAAGTGTAATTGTGTAACCAGGAATTTCTTCTTTTAACTTGAAGTCTATTTTGTTAAAGTTATCAACTGTTCACTGATGGAGTGCAAAACTGTTCATAGCCATTGCAGCCCTAAAGCTTTATAGCACTCGCAGTCCTAAGCCATTGTAACAAAAAAAGCAATTTTCATGCTTTCTAAATGATACAATTCACAGTAATCTCCTATCTTTGGGCTATCCAAAGTTAACTGCTAACAATTCATGAAGATAACCAAACACAGCAACAGCAGCAACCAACAAATTAGCACTGAAATCTAAACGAATCACAATTATTTCAGTACAAACCCACTGAATTGGTTTCACTAAATGGGTGTATTTTAAAGGCCAAAAAATTTTAAAAAAAAAGTAATTTCCTCCTGGATAATGGCTCATATGAAGGTAGACACTTTTCAGCGTATTTCTGTTTCTATTTTCAAAGTAAATTAAAGTTGATATCAAACTCTTTTCTGTTCTCTGAAAGGCCCAGAGATAAAATAATTCCAGTGTAGGTTTAAGGTATGCTTGGATTTCTTACAAGCTTGTTTGCATCGATTTAAACGAATGCAAATCCGTTCGTTTGTCCGGACAAATTCCTCCTAAGGGTCTGGAAAGAGTACTTAGACTTGGACACGTATAACATAAATCAACACGTTTGAAAGAACCATTCGTGTAAAATGAAACTGAATTAATTTCCACGGTGTAAGCGAGCCGGTTGGTAAAGCCATTTTGCCGATGTCGGCAGAAATAAGTGACACACCGCATGGAGAAAATGATAGTGTTTGTTTAGTGACCGCATTTATTGTGATAGCCAATCTGCCGTAAACTGTTTTCTCATGCTGAACGGGCCCCAAGGACACCTGGTCAGAGCTGGTGATTTGAGAAAACCCAGAGATTGAGGTAGTGGTGGTGGTGGGGGTGAAAAACCCATTAAAATGAGACTGTGATGTCTTTTGACAAGGGCAGAAATAGAGGTCAAGCTCTTGGCATTGCAATAAACATTGGAAAGCAGGAGAACGAGAAAGAAGACAAGAGCAAGAGAGCAAGATAGAAAATTGAGAGACGGAGATGTAGGAGGTGGTGCAGAACTTGGCCCTGTGGGCTATGTTGTTTTTGGCTGTAATTTTCCTTGTTTCCTGAGCACTCCTTTTTCTATACCTCCCCTTCACCCCCTCCTCCCGTGAAGCCCTCACAGCGTACATCTGTCACTGCACTATGTTACATTTATATCCGCTCTACCTCTAGCTCGCAGACATGACGTGAAACTTCAGGACGGTTTATGCAGGTGCATAATATTATGTTTTAATATTACATAAGTCCTTCATCTTCTTTAATATCTGTGAGTCATTTTCATGCTGCCTTTCAAAAAGAAGATCTTATTTACTACCTGCGAAGTAGTAAATGAAGTGCTTGCGTTTTCTCCTGCCTAGCCCGCTCGCTCTTGTGCTTTCTTATGTTTAGTGTAGCTCGACCTCTATTTCTGCCCTTGTCAGAAGACATTACCATCTGGCAAGCTCCTAAGACTTTCCTGTTTACTACCTGCCATGACGCAATTATGATGTCTTTTAATTCTCGGCAGACGTGTTCCCAGCTTTACCTAGCTATCGACTAGCTATCGACTTTGTTTCGAGAGTGTTTTGCTCGATAAAGCCAAACGTTTCTGTAAATTTTGCTCAGATATCAGTTCAGCCACTACATTCATGCTGTTAGCATTGAGTCATATGCTAGAGTTTCTGTGGTAAAATTCAGTTTTGCGTCCCTGCCTGCTAGGATTATCTTATTACCCTGCAGCTATGATGTTCTGCTTGCAATATCAAACTTACATATCATAAAAATGTAGTGTTTGTTCTGTGTTTCCAGTAAACAAAGGTGCATCCATTATGCGAGGGTGTGTTACGTATCTGTAAGAATTAACACCTAGATTGTGTGCCAGAAGAATTCAGTTTGTTTCTGGTCCCAGACACATGCCTTCAGAGTAATCTCTGCTCTGTATTTTATGGGTGCCGTAATTCTTGGCACCCTTTATAAACAATAAGCAAAATCAAATGTATGAAAGAGGACATCCTTTTGGTAATATGTAAAGGTTGAACACATGGGGATGCTGTGTAGTTTTATTTAAAAACCTCACTATTTTTTCCCCCGCAAAGAATTGTTTCAAGATTAACATTTGTTGAAGCTTCCACCTTTAAATAATAACAGCATAAAGCTTATTCGTCTGTCTGGAGAACATTCCCTCCACACCAAACATTTCAGCTTATTTATATTCTTCCTTTTTTGTGCAGATGTGGATAGTTTTTTCCCCCCCTGAATTTAAAACATAATTTTTCACATCAGGTGATGAGACGACTGTTGCCAAACATTGATTTTTGTGTCCCAAAACCAATCCTGTCTTAATTTGAGTGCATGTTTGCGGTCTTTATCTTCTAATCTGCAGTCTTGTACTGTAAGTTGTAAGCTCCGTCTACTGCCAAGTCTTAAAAGAAGATTGATGATGCCTTCACGACAGCAACAAAAAAAAGGTCAATGATCCAAGTTTGATCATGGATTCTTTCCCAAGGTGAAAAATCCCAGTTGAAAATGTTCTCCATTTCTTTCTTCTCCTTTTTTTTCTTTTTTCTTTTCTTTTAAATCATAGATCGTGCAATTAAATGCTTATTAACAATTAGAACTATTACATGAACAATTAGTCTTTTTGTGTGTGTGTGTGTGTGTGTGTGTGTGTTGAAGGCCCAGCCAATCATGTGGCAGCAGCACAATGTTTAATATCTTGCAGATACGGAGCCAAACTGAACGTCAGAGTGAGGAATGTATATGATGTCAGTGTCTTTGACTATTTCCTAGTTGTTGTTGCTAGACATTTCATTATTAAAGAAATTCCCCTAGTGATCCCCTTGCATTTTTCTAGACAACAGTTTCCACAGCATGATGCAATAAACAAAAAGCATCCAATGAGGTGCAGCGTTTAATGCAGAAAACGCCTTGTTGATGAGATCAGAGAAGGTCAGAGAAGAACGCCCGGACTGGCTTGAGCTGACAGGAAGGCTACAATAACTCAAATAACCACTCTTTGAAAACGTGGTGATCAGAAATGCATCTCAGAGTTTTTGTGTTTATCTACAAAGGTAGTAAACACTGCTCTCTTTACTGTTCTGTGAACTTTTAAGAAATGAATCACAGGCATGGAAAAGAGTATATCCTCATACACGTTCCACATAAATAGAAAGCTTATTATTTCTCTCATAGTAATCCCATTCAAATCAGTGATGGCTATTTTTCTAATGCTCTTGACCCTGTCATGTGTTATTGTAGTTACTGTATCCTGGGAACTTTCAGTGGGAATTTTATGACACATGCTGAGACCTTGGCTTTTACAACTTTAAGAAGTGGGTGGAAGAGGAAATCTGCAGTGTTTAACTGACTTGTAGGAATGTTAAACAGTCTTTGGGCTGTATCGCTCCCCCATTTTTCATGCATGGCAGATTTTTGGGCTACTTTAAGATGATTAAACATGCTGTCAACTTCTTTTCCCTTTTTTTTTTTTGAATTTTGGCTTGTCGGACATGTCTTATTGGGAGTGTTGAACAACGCAGTGCTGAAGTTTCTTGGTCTCCGGATACATTTGACCCTAATCCATCTCTGATCCATCCTCTGATCCCTGCGTCCATTTATTTCCTGTTCACATTTTACGCCTTCAATAAATCATTATGATTTATTCCCATTTATCAAAATGCATATTGGTCCCTTTAAACCCAATACCCTGCAGGATACATAGCAATGCGCGCAACCAACAATTTGCAGCGCTATATTTAGTGAGCGCAATTCCCACCGCGCATGCGCACCAAAAAGCTGTCTCATTACTCTACATAGCCTATTAATTTTTCCTTGTTTTATTTTGTTTTGTGAGCCACATTCCAAAAGTTGTCATGTCTGTGAAAGATTGTTCTGTGCAACCTTTTTTTTCCGGACGTGCACAGGGACCATTTATTAAGTGGAACGAGTTAACCCTGATCCTCTTTCCAAATCCAGATGTTTTAATACGAAGAGAGAGGGAGAGAAGGGGGAAAAAAAGAGAAACACTGCAAAAAGAGCCACGTCCTCACAAAGGAAGCAGCAGTAATGAGTGTGGAAAGCTGCATGCTGCATGCACACACTGCATCTCATGCATGGCAGGGTTGCCAGCACAGCAGAGCCTGAAGATTTTCTCAAGATTATCATAAATGTCAATCATCTCCAGCTTTCCAGATTTGACCCTGCTTTTTTTTTTTTTTTTTTTTTTTAATTTTTAGATATTGCAGGTAATTTGCGCGCGGACGTGTCGCGCGCGCGCGCGTGTGTGTGAACGCGCAGGATGCTCGTGCTATTGTAAAAAAAAATAGTAAAAGAAATATATTTATGATCTTTTTAAACTTTCACTTACCGAGGGATCCTCATGCAGCCGATCCGAGTGCTGCTGCTGCTGCGTTCCAGTGATCAGCTGGAAACTTTCTCTCTCTCTCTCTCTCTCTCTCTCTCTCTCTCGGAGTTCCCTCCTTATGAACACTGTATATGATTATTTTCTCCTCCTCCTCTTCTTGTACTTTAATTTATCCTCCCTCTCCTCCTTTTTTTTCAGCTTTATCCCCTCCTAAATTCCCAGAGCTCTTGACTTTACGTGTAGTTTTTCTAAACACTCCGCAAATTCCTTGAGTGGCCTCTGACCAAGAAAAAAACTGACCACAATTCATGGATGGGCTATAATGCCTCTGACTGGGCACAAGCCTTTGAGTGTAAGGAAGAATGAGTAAAGATTCACACACAGTCTAAGACAAGATTCTCAAACCTATATATATAAAGGTTTAAGAAGTTAAGGTGGACTAGAAATTGCTGCAAGTCTCTGAATCTTGCTTATGAATGCTGTTTGCTGACCTCTATAAGCTTCCCTTAGGTCTGCTTCATTCAAGGTGCAATGATTTCTGGCCAATTTTGCTCTCACAGACAAAAATCTCACATTAAGAATGTCTTCCGTTGTGAGTCGATGTCAGTACATAATATTACGATGCACAGTGTGATGTGTTCACTGGTGCCAATACAACCAAGGTTTCCAGAAGTATCAGTATAGGTTTTCGATTAAAGTTTCAAAATGTGAGCGCAAACTATGAAAGGTCATTTCCAATACGCCAATAGGAGGACAGCATCGGATGATACGAAACTCAAAATACGGCTCTGTACAGAAGAGAGACTAGAAGGGGGAAAAAAAACAAAAACCTTAGGTGACCTAATGCATAAATAAAACATAGTACTTTTTCTTTAGATAAGGGAAAGTTATTTTAAGTAAGTTTTTTATATAGAACTGTTAGATTTTATTGAGGTGTCATACAGTGTGAGAAGTTATAATCTTTAATATCGCTCATGACTTCAGTGCAAAGCTAATGTAGCGACACAAAAATGATTCAGCTGATTGATTTCTTCTGGCTAAGTTAAAATAAATAAGTATTATAATGATAGCAATAATAATTAATTTCCTTCAAGGGTTTTCTTGTTATTGGGTTTGAAGCACATTTGTAGGCTTCTATCTTCATTAATATTTGTTTATGAGTCTTTCCCGGCTGAAACTGGAGCTGGCAGTGGACCAGCTTGCATTGGCACAACACTATAAACAACCTTGAATGAGACACATCCCCAGGCTATATCATGAAAATGTTATGACATGCAAGTAGCCACAACTGGCTAGGCTAGGTAGAAAAACTGTTACTGAAGTTAAATCATTCATTGATAATTCTGTATAGCAAGAAGAAAATGTAATATTTGCCGGCTGTAGATCTTTAGTCAAATACTGCACCTATCTACCAACTTTACCTTTCCAGTCAAACTCTATTAGGAAACCACTAGAAATTTAATCCAGATGCAATAAATGCAATAAGAGCACAATTAACTCGTCTTAAAGACTTCATGAACATGTTTCCTGTTGCTTCGGGTCTGTTCCTGGTTAGTCCTGATGACTACCAGCACTAACATGTACCAGCTTTTCCTCACACTGTGTTTTCCGGACACTTAACACGGCGTTGACGCTTTAGTTAAAATGAATCCCGAACAACCTGGACTCATCGTTTGTAAAGCATTCTGCTTTGCTCTTAGATTGTTAGATTTAATCACAAGATCATCTAATGTGCAGACTGTAAATGCCACGTAGTGTAATGAGCCAACAGACTCCAATAGGGTGGAACAGCACTGTGGGGAAATGGCTGGCAAAATTAAGTGTGAGCTATCATTGTGATCATCTTTAATAGTGTGCTTGAGAGAAGGACACTATAGGGAGTATGTATGATTGTTTTTTTTGTTTTGTTTTTCCGACTGCACCCAAAGGATTGGGAAATTGAAAATGGGATGCTTTTTTGTCTGTGAATTATATTCTTTAGTGCTGAACTGAGACCATCTCATACTATGAAGATCAGGTATTGTTCACTGGAAGCTTGTATTCTGGCTGCACTGATTTGCTAGTTAGTTGGGTATGCAAATATTTATTTTACCTAATATTACTGACTCTGTGTATCCCATGTATTGCTATGCATATAGGTCCTCAATCAGTGAACACAAAACTGACCAGATATTATTTGAGTCTGAACCATTTTCAGCATATCAACAACACTGAGTTTATTAAGTGCAGCGGTTTTTGTTGAGATACATCTTTTAAAAAAGTAATAAAAGTAGAAAGCACTACAACGAAAAATCTTTTTGGAAGAGTTTGCTTAAAACAGGGCATCGTGCAAGAAAATGTATGAACTGAGGAACAAGTTGGTGTTATAAAATGCTTGGGGTTGCGTAATCCAGATTTGGTCCCTTGTCAATATCTTACACTACATCTTGAAATTATTAATGATTATTGTCTTTGTAAGCAACCCTATGGCCACAGGGTTCTCCTGTTCGAGTTATGTTCTGTCCTACGTTATCAAGTCAAACTTTATCTACAGAGCACATTTGAAGACAAAAGAAGTTGACCTGATGTGCTGCACAGATCAATAAGCATGTGTGTATATATCATTTCATCATTAAAGCCCAGCCTTTCATCCTCTAACTATGGTTAATCATGGTCAGGGTCGCTGTTGAACTTGGGAATACTGGGCATGAGTTGATTTGGAACGCCAGGTAAGTGAACCAATCCACCTTGTCATATGGGAGGAAACCAGAGATCTGACAGGAAACCCACATGGATATGTGGACAACATGTAGAAAATTTCAGGAATAAATTATAGTATATACCTGAGCTAATAATAAAGCATTACTGTATATACAATACACATGTGCTGGTTTAGTTACTCGGTCATGATTAATACCGATGACTTCATGTTTTTTGTGCTTCATATGAACACAGAAAACTTATTCCTTGCGGTAGTTTAACAGATGTTCAGTTTTCCTAAAGCCCCAGTCAAGAATTTGTGCAGCTGGCAGGCTGACATGTTCTCATAATTGCAAGTTTGCTATAATTTGTACAAGCTAACGTACTCAAAAAGTTATGTGGGGTTGAAATGATGCCAAGTGTAGGTATATGGTCACAGTTTTTCCTATGACCTTTTTTTTGGATAGAGTTTTGTTTTGTATGTTTCTTTCTATATAATCACTGGTGCCAAAAATATGAGCAGTTACTGTACTTTAACTTTGCAAATCCTAATCCTGATTCATTTTTGTTTTGTTCTTTTGATTGACCACAACCCAGTTTAGTCTTTTTTTTATTTTTATTTCTATATCAACCTGAGATACAATTCCATTTAATTTACTTGTTATGACTAGATTTGTTATGTTTATTTAAAGATTTTCATTGACATAAATGTCTAGCAACCAGTTTGTCACTGAGTTGCTTTAATTGAGGAACTCATCACTTCAGTTTAAGTAATCAATAAAGTTTAGTCCATGCTGCCACATACCTGCTGCCTTCTTTAGTTAATGGAGTTTGAATTCAGTTAATTTACTAGAGATTCTTTACTTTGTTCACGACCTGCTACATCTACCCGAAAACCATGAACATCATCATCATCATCGACGTCATAAACAACATTGCTCATTCTGAAGTGTAAATCTGATCCTGTGAAAGCATTAACACACTGCATAATCAGTAGCTTAGTAGTATTTTATACTTTAGCACTCTTGCTTTGGTAGCTAATTGACTGACCCTTACTTGCATGCACCATTTCTTAAGTAATTATCAACATATGTATAATTTGGATGTCTCTGGCTAAATTCTAACTCAACAAACCCCTTTGCTCTTTTCAAACAAACATATTGCTTTCATTTTAATTAAGTCTGTGAAAACCATCCATATAATGGATTCTCTCCTGTTCACTTGGATTAATCTAGCGATGTCCGGTTCACTTTCCAGGCCCAGACTGAAAGAAGGAGAATTAAAGATCTCTTCACTCATTTAAGAGCTTCTGCACCCCAGAGCTTCAACTGTGTCCAGAACATCAGTTTATCGATGGCCATTAGGCCTGGATCTGGTTTGAGTTGACGTGTGATGTGTGATTGGAACTCAGGCCTGACATGTGTTTCACACGTGGATGCTTTCATAGAATTCTATGCAGTGTGTGAGCATGGTGAAGGAAGGTATTTGCTCTATATATCACACCAGAGTATAGTGCTAGTGCTAGTGCAAATGAAAATACTGTAGCATGGAATTGAAAAGAGATCACGCTTCTGTTATGTCTAGAATTTTAGCTGAACATCCACATGTCCATCTATTTTCTATACCGTTTGAGCTTTAGGGTTCAAGTCTACCTAATATCTAATGGGACTTGGGGCACAAGGCAGGGGATACCCAGGACAGAGTGGTAACCCATCACAGGGCACAATCACACAGCCTACAACACATGACGTTGGAATAAGGGAGGAAAGCCTGAAGTCTTGCGGGAATATTCAAACCTCCAGAGTGGAGGCGGGAATCAAACCCCATCCCTGGAGATATAAGGCAAACCACTAAGTGTAACTTAACATTAGCTGCAGTTAAAGCCATATTTAAATGAAAAGGAAATTATTTTGCACAAATATAGTTCATCTTTACATATTAGAGCAATGAATTGCTCTATAAGCCACTTAAATATTTTCTTTTACCACCTGACATTTCCTAAGTTTTATTACATTTTAATCACACACACCAAACACCATGATACTGAATAGCAATTAAACAAGGAAATATAAATCTTTTGGACCTTGCTGGAAAACTGCTTGCTCACAGATACTAATGAGGCTCTCGAGAGCGCTTTATTCATTAAAGACAGGCCCTGAGGGTTAAAGCCGTTAACGCCTATAGTTGAAAAAACTCAGGACCAATAGCATTAAATGTACAACAGAAATATGTTGTGTGATAAAGTGCTTAATTAGAGTAATAAAGTTTTTTTTGATCTAGATCCTTCTAGCAATTGCTTAACATTTCTTAATTCACTTAAACATATCCCGCTGGTTTAATATCTTCAAATATATTTATAGTGTTCAATAACCTTTGACTGGCAGCTTATGTTGTGAATCAGTTCTTCTGAGTTGGGTTGAATTTGGATCCTTTTTTCTGACAGGTTGGCCATGTTGCTTTCACAGCTGCTGATAGCTGGAGCATAGATAGCCAAAGACAGATGTTCCTGCACATGATGTGTGTCTGTGTTTGGACACGTATTCCTATCATGGTGAGGACCAATTGTCCTCAAAAAGAACAGGAATCTCTGACAGTTTTTGTGCTGAATTTTGGCCCGGCTCCTTTCAGGGAAACTGCAGCTTGACAAAATGTGTTAAAATTTGGAATAGTATTAAACAGCTGCATTAACATTCAAGCCAATGGAAGGTCTTCATAAGGCTGTATGTTTGTGTGTAAGTGAGTGGATGAAGGAATGTAGGCGTAATATAAATTGACAGTCAACCTAAACAAAGGCTTAGATTAAAGACTGAGAGAGAACAGATGTCAAATTTACTTCATCCTTAAAGCAAGTCACAAGGCCGTAATTAGCAGGTATATTTTGCTAACATTCCCTGAGCCCCTGGGCCTCTGAGAATGCTGAGAATATTTTGGGTATTTTGTTTCTGCTTATATTATTCTATTGCATAAGGTGACCTTGAGTCTATTATTATTATTATTATTATTATTATTATTATTATTATTATTATTGTTGTTGTTATTATTTTTAATGTATTAATTTATTAATTTCTTTCTTTATTTATATATTTTTAATGGTATTCTTGAGCTGCTACACACTTGGAGGAGAGCACTAACTCTTCAGTAACTATTTCCATTCATGTTTAGATGGTGGATTTATTTTATTTATTTAGGTTTGTTTGCCAAATCACAGTTCACACAATGAGCAAAAACCTTTTGCTACAGATATCCAACATTCAAACAAGTTAAAATAAGTAGACCTCAGAGAACAAGATAACATTTGTGCATAATAGAGAAAATGTCTGCTATATGAATAAGATGTGAATTATGTGTACACTGAACTTTATAGCGATTGAACAACAGTAAGCATACTCCGCTAATATTCCCTGAGCCCTCAGGCCTCTGAGAGGGTTACGGCTACGTGGTATCTGCTGCAGTAAATAAACTGAACTGTGTGTGTCTGGAGTCTGGAATGATTCAAAACAGCTTGGGTTTGGCAGCCCGAAGAGGTGGACAGGGACTCTGCAAGCTTAGCAATTTCTGCAAGACAATCACGCTATCAAATAAATATTCACATAAAGAGAAGAACATCAGGTGGTTAGCTCATACACAATAGCCGGAGAGATTGCACACAATCCCGCAGAGTTTCACTTTCTGGGCTGTTTTGGGAGAGAGGAAATTAAGGCAGGTCCACATTGATCATAAATCTTAATGTGAAAACCTCAGACACTCCTAAGGATGATCATCCAGTCCCGTCTCCTATTCGCAGTAACGTTTGCATTTTATCGTTTATTGTTTATCACTTTGAACAATTGTCATTTGTACAAAGCAGCTTTACAGACATCTGGATGCAATGAGGAAGCCACAGGCAACAGTAGCAAGGAGAAAAGAGAACCAGATTCAAAAGGGAACCACTTCTGGGTTTACACTAAAATACTCACAGAAGACAGGTGTAGAAGAGTTCAAACAAACAGTACTAAGGGTGTTTATTATGAGTGTATTGTGAATGAGTCCTGGGATGAGACACAGGACAGTCTGTTGGATTACAGAAGCAGTTCTTAGGTATGGTATCCATGTAAGATTCATTGTATGGATGATGAACCTTTGTGCTGCTGCTGAAACCGTGATCTGAGCCATGATTTCATTACATCACATTTAGATTACTGCAATTTTCTGTTTATTGGTTTTCTACTGCACTCCTTAAATAACCTACAGTACTTTCAAAACCCGGGTACTGCCTCTCACTAAACAATCTGGCTACATCACTCGAGTTTTGGACCATTTGCACTGGCTTTTCTTAACTACTCTCATTTAGTTTCTCATTTTAACTAAAACTTGCTTAAGCTTGCTTCTGTCTACCTTTTTGAACTTCTCCATCCCTACCTACTTCCTCACTCTCTCTGTTCCTCTGATACTACATTCAGTTGCTCGCACATCCAGGTCTCCCATGAGTGACCGATTATTTAGGGCTGCTACTCCCGAATTTTACACCTCTGTGAATGTTCAACCCCTTTCGTCATTTAAATCTGAACTCAAGACCCACTTTTTGCACTCGACAGCGCCGCACTGCTAGCATGTTTCATTTTAAGTGTTAGCTTTGTCTTTTTCTATTGGGGAAATTATCCTGCTTTCCTTCTAGTCTGGTTGTCACACCTATATTTTTAGTTTGTTCGTATGCTGTTTTATGTTGTATTTTTTCTGTGCATTTTATCTATTTGTTGCAATTTTAACACTGAAAAAACAAGCCAGTTCTTGTCATCTTGGGATTAGATTAGAGTAGCTCAAAACAATCTATCCCTTCCCAAGCCTCTTCTCTCTCTCTCTCTCTCTCTCTCTCTCTCGAAGTTAACAAGAGAAATATGTGGTTTGTTATGTTACCAAGAAACCACAAAGCACAATATTCTCCATCCTGAAAACTTTCTCATGAAGCAAAACTTCAGTTTACAGCTTTCAAGCCTGACTGACACTGAAGACTCCCTCCAAAAATGATAAATAAACAGAAATCTTTGATTTCTCAATGATTACATGTTTCTTTAATTTGTTTATGTGCAGCATCTACCATACCAATATCTTCCCATGGAAACGATGATGTATTTATACGATGAACCTGTTATTTGAATGACAACTAAAGTACTGTTAAAGCCGCTGTTAGTGAAAGTTAGCTGATCGCTTCTGACCAATCAGAATCGAGAATTCGACCCTCTGCTTCGTGTTCTGTAGTTTATATCTGGCTTTCCTGACTCGTAAATTCAACTGGATTGCTTTCTATTTATAAAAATGTGCTTCAGATTTGGAGGATTGAATTGGTTATTTGGACGGTGATTACGTGTAAAAAGATAACTTCTCAATGTACATCAATAAAACCTACCTGCATGCCTGAGAGGTTTTCTGAAGAAAAAAATAATAAAAGAAGATGATTGATATGTAATAACAGTGCCTGTGCCTGGCTTGCTCCCTTTTCTCAAGGCTTATTTCTATTTATGTTTCAGTTTCTGATGCCTCTCTCCACCTCTTTGTGTACTTTTGCCCTGCTTTATCCTCCTACTCTCTAATTTCTATTTCAAAGGCTTTCTTCGTTCTCTTTTAGTCTTTCGCTCCAGGCCAGATCTATAGATTCTTGTAAAGTCTATCCCCAACTTCCTCCTCCTCCTCCGCCTCCTCCTCCTTCTTCTCCTTTTCCTTCTCCTCCTTCTGTTGCCTTAATGTGTGACTCCTGAGAGGAAAGGTCTGGAAAAACCCAATGCTCACAGCTGCAGTGTGCATCATCACAAAGACAGATGGGAAACGGAGCCCCGCAGGGATGAGAGGAAGGCTGTGAGGGATAAATAGTATGCTGCGAATAAGAAAAGATCTCTAGTATGTGTTTTTTTTTTTTTGGCCGGATTCTTTAGGCTTGTGAATGAATCACATGCTCTCATTACGTAGTCTGTGGGCAAGTAAATTTCAATAAACTGCACAATAAACACTGAATTAACATTTATGGTTTCCTTTTCGACTCAAACAAAATTGGTAAAAATTGAGCTGGAATGAAATGTAAATGTACATTTGAGACAGTAACACATCACTGAGCTTACGGATAATGGAATTATCCTACAGTGCGAAGAAAAACATTACATACAGATGAACCTATGGAAGGAAATTGGGTCAGGACATTTTTGCATGTGCTCTCTGCCCCGTAGTTTCCAAAAAACTCTAAATTAAAGCGTCTGTAAGCAATATTAGCAACAGTCATTTTTATTTCACCTTCGCCAAGACGTTCTTCATGTCTTCAATAAAATTTTGGTATTAAGTATTAACTATAAATGGTTTCATGTGGCTCAGACCCTGAAACTTTTTTTCTAAAAATGTGAACTATGGCATACAAGAAGTGGGCATATGCTTTGAAAGTTTGATTCCGAGAAAGTTTACATCTCACTAATTTAGGCGTTCCTTAAAAACTGATTTGCATTTATATTCTGACTTCTCCTTTCTAAAATTTCTAAATCAAAGCAGCTGTAAGCATTATTAGCAACAGATTCATTTTTGTTTTAACTTTGCAAAGATCTTAATCATAAATAAGGTTTTAAAAAAATTAAGCATAAATAGCCTGAAACCTTTTTAAATGTAGCTCCCCATATCATAGAGTTTGCTTGATTCTATGTTCATTTCTGCAGTTGCAAAGTCATGAAATCCTAGAGGGGATAAATGAGCTTAAAAAATCATCAAAGCTTTTCTCCATACTTTTTCGTTTTTCGTGGTTGAGAAAGAATTGGCCTTAAGATGTGATATTCCACTGCTGCATTCTGACTGATCTCTAAAGAAATGTTTCCAGCAAATGATTCTACAACTGCTGACATGTAGGGTGCAAAGTCCTCTGCCCTTGTTTCTCAGCTCATAATTCTTTTCGGTTATAAAGTCCAATCCATCCAAGTGTAGCGGTTTCCACTGAATCCCACTCTACCTCTCTCTCTCTCTCTCTCTCTCTCTCTTTCTGTTCAGCTCTATGCTTGTCCTGATTGAATCCAAACCATAAGAGCGCATGGAGAACAGCTAAACGTAATGGGTGTTCTCTAACTGTGCTTGTGGTTTATATAAAACTATCAAAACCCAAAATCTGGAGTGTTTTATAGGCTAAACACTGGCAGGAAGAGATGTAGAGAGAAAGGCAGAAGGGGCATTAGAGGACACAGAATATAAGGAAGTTGTTATGCAAAGATTGGATATACTGATATGCATATTCCATTCTAAAATGGAAAGAAAGATATTGAATACACATGAGCATTTGGAAGACAATGGAACAATCTTACATATACTACGTGCATCTTATAGTCTCCAGTTTTGAAAAGCGAAAATTTAAAACGTCCATAAACAACATTAGCAACTGGCAAACATTTCACTTTCATCAAGATTTACTTGTAGGAAGTTGATTAGTGCAAGTGTTCTGTGTTTTATATGTGTGTTCTAGCATACAGTTCCCAAAAGCTCAAGATTAAAGCAGCCGTTAACAATATTAGCAACTGGCACATGTTTTGTTTTTATTTCAACTTTGCAAAAAACATTGTTTATGTCTTTGTAATTAAAGCTGTGCAAAAAATATTAACCAGAGGACTAGGAAACACCTACAGAACCCTTGAAGAGCCCCCTTTTCTTCTAGCACATAACTTACAAGAAGTGAGAGTGTGCAATTTACATGTCACTCAAGTAGACACGGTAGATCAATAGAGTATGGATAGGTTTGTTTTGACAGATCAAAAAAGTACATAACTGTTCTTGTATTGCATGTGTGTATACTTAGTTTCTAAAAGCACTAAATTAAAGCAGCTGTAAGCAATATTATCAACTGATGTACATTTTACTCATATAAGGCTGATCAACGCAAATCAGATAATGTTCCATGTTTTATATGTTGATTCTGCCTTAATGTTTCTAAAAGCTCTAAATTAAAGCAGCTGTATGCAATATTAGCAACTGGTGTACATTTTACTCATAGAAGGCTGATCAGTGCAAATCAGATAATATTCCATATTTTATATGTTAACTCTGCCTTTGAGTTTCTAAAAGCTCTAAATTAAAGCAACTGTAAGCAATATTAGCAACTTGTACATTTTACTCATAGAAGTCTGATCAATGCGAATCAGATGTTGTGTCATGTTTTATATGTAAATTCTGCCTTATAGTCTGAAAAAGGTCTAAATTAAAGCAGCTGTAAGCAATATTAGCAACTAGTGTACATTTTACTCATAGACTCATAGACTCATAGACTCATAGGGGCAGTGGTGGCTCAAGTGGTTAAGGCTCTGGGTCGTTGACCGGAGGGTCAGGGGTTCAAGCGCCAGCACCGCCAAGTTGCCACTGTTGGGCCCTTGAGCAAGGCCCTTAACCCTCTCTGCTCCAGGGGCGCCGTATCATGGCTGACCCTGCGCTCTGACCCCAACCTCCAAGGATGGGATATGCGAAGAAAGAATTTCACTGTGCTGGAATGTATATGTGACAAATAAAGGCTATTTCTATTCATTTCAGATGGCTGATTAATTGAAAGTCAGATGATGTTCCATGTTTTATATGTTGATGCTGGCTTAGATTTTCTAAAAGCTCTAAGTTAAAGCAGCTGTAAGCAATATTAGCAACTTGTGCATTTTACTCATAGAAGGCTGATCAATGCAAATCAGATATTGTGTCATGTTTTATTTGTAGATTCTGCCTCAGCGTTTCTAAAAAGGTCTAAATGAAAGCAGCTGTAAGCAATATTAGCATCTTGTGCACATTTTACTCATATTAACTCATTGAAAATCAGATGATGTTCCATGTTTTATATGTTGCTGCTGCCTTAGAGTATCTAAAAGCTCTAAATTAAAGCAGCGGTAAGCAATATTAGCAACTGTTGTACATTTCCAACATATGCAAATACATTGTCCATGTCTTTATGTATGTGAATGTTTACACTTGACAGTGTAAGTATTACTCATAGAAAGTGTCCACTGGCTGTTCTCATGTACTTTAGCACTTTGCCAGAGAATGGCAGTAGGGAGCTAAATTCGTACAATAACTGTCCCCTATATGTGCCTCAATTTCACTTCCTGTTCCAGAACAAACACAACTCTCCAGACTTCCTGTCATCATTTTCAATGTGTATATGCCACTTAAAGTGTTTATAATAAAAAGCCTAGGTTGGATATTGAATAGTGCATACTGTACCAAACACAGTAACCAAATATTCATAACAATCGCAGTCTCTTTGCATATTCTTTTGCCCTTGCCTAATTACTGTCTACATAAATCATACTGGTTCGTCTTTGTTAAGTTGTAAAAACAGGAAGTTGAGTGCTATTTTGCTGTGAATGTGTCTGCATGGTCCGCAGCAAATACGTAAGCCCTATGTAGAAGACTTTGAAGGGAGAATGCTCACCTACAAATGGTAGCCAAGTTCCCTCATCCATGCATTCTCTACATTGCTTATCTCACTGGGTCTCGGGGAACCTGTAGCCTATCCTAGGAGACCCGGGGCACAAGGCAGGGTACACATCCTGGACAGGACGACAGTCTATCGCAGTGTATCACAACCACACACACTCATTCACACACTGTGGACAGTTTAGAGATTTTAGAGCACTTTATGTAGTAGTTAGTTCTACCTTGTCTCTTGTAGTTCTGTGTTTTATGTAGCACCACAGTCCTGGAGGAACATTTCAGTGCGTACTGCACACTAATCCGTAGCTGTGTACGGTTGAAATGACAATGAAAGCCTCTTGACTTGACTCAGCTTGAATCAATTCGAGTCAGTTATAGTAGGACTCACTATACTTTATGCTACGGCCTTCTTCAGCATTAGTGTAAATGTAGCTACAGAAATATGATTTGTCATTTTTTAATGATTGGTGTTGGGAAATTGTGTGTAAGAAGATTTGCGCTGTTGTGTAAGAAGAATAAAACCCTTGAAAAAAATCGATCCTGAAGTAGAAGGACTACTTCAAACTAAGCAAAATTGCTTTTATAAAGATCCGTCTCTGCGTGATGTCTCTGAAAAGCCAATGGAAAGAGAATGGACTATGTGAAGCGTAAGGATTTTTTTTTTTTATTTATTTTTATCTGGACCTAACGTCTGGGTTTGTTTGCCTACCAGCGACAGTCAGTCGGGCTGCTGTGCTATTGATCTGCTCTGAACAGTGTCACACACTCAACACACACACACACTCACCTACACGTACAACCTGCTACAGAACAAACAATATATATTTTTAAAGAGTCTAGCGTTAATACAATATCTCATTCATACCTCGGATGTTCCTGTAAATGTAAACACACATTTAAAAAAAAACGTGCTTAGGGTTTGTATTTGGTCGTTAAATGCAAAACTTCCTTTTCAGTCCAGTAGATATAAATATCTTCCTGTCAGTGAGGATTATGCTTAGGCAAGGAATGTAGGAATTTTTGTGATTTGTTCTGTGATTGTTGAAGTCAAAAATTCTCGAATTTGCTGCAGCTTGCTGAGGCTTTTGTGCTTTGTATATATGTGTGTGTGTGTGTTTCAGGTTCAGGATTTTTCTCTTAAACTGCTACCAAAACTTTCTATGATAGCTGTACCCACATGTATCGAAGACATGACATCTGGAGATGCTGCATGCCAGGTATAAAAAAAAAAGAACTGTCCAGAGCTAGATATGTCCAAGCTGACATGTATTATGCTAAAAGAAATATGCTTGCATGCAAGAAAAATTTAGGAAAAACAGGAAAGGAAAAGCAGTGAAAAAAACAATGTATGACTTTATTAGGAAATGAATGCGCAAATATAAAAAATATCTTACAGAATGTGAATGGATAATAAATAAAATCTGCCTCACAGCAACCTACAACCTGAGAACAAGCTTGTTTTTGCTGTTTGTTTGTCTGCAATTTTAAATTGTTTTGAAAATTCATATATAAAAAATATAGTTAGAATTTGAAAGATATTTAGAGAATTTTATAACCTGTTATAATGGCCAAATGCTCATGCCAAAATATATCCAAAATATATACTTCAGCAAACATGATGGACATTCACAAGAAGGAAAAAAAAAAGGTTCCGTGTGATAACGAGACATTTTCTTGCAGAATATGTATGTGGTTTTGTTAACATGGTGAACAAAACCGAAACCATAGTGAAAGTTTCTTCTGTAGTTACCAGCCTTCCAGATTGAGCTGCCCTAAGCTATAAATACTATCTCCCCTCTAGCTCTCACACTGTAGAGCGTTTCTTTCTGTTCTTCATTACAATCTATGACACACACTCTGGATCTCATCTACACTGCAAAAAACAACAACAAAAAAACATCATAGCAAATGAAAATATCTTGAATGTATGCAAATATGTCTAATTTATCTCATTTCTGATTTAGATAAATATAAAATTATATCACTTTGGTTGTACTGTGCTTTAAATTTTATGATTCTGTTGCTGAATGTTTATCTTTAATGCTGAAATTTTATATTAAAAAAATATTTGCCAATAAAACAAGAGCATTAAAGGGTCGAAAAATAAACATTTAATCATTTTATACACTGACCAGGCATAACATTATGACCGCTTGCCTAATATTGTGTTGGTCCCCCTTTAGCTGCCAAAACAGCCCTGACCTATCCTGCACTGTGTATTCTGACACCTTTCTATCAGAACCAGCATTAACTTTGAGCAACAGTAGCTTGTCTGTTGGATCGGATCACACGGGCCAGCCTTCTCTCCCCACATTCATTAATGAGCCTTGGCTGCCCATGACCCTGTCTCCGGTTCACCACTGTTCCTTCCTTGGACCACTTTTGATAGATACTGACCACTGCAGACCGGGAACACCCCACAAGAGCTGCAGTTTTGGAGATGCTCTGATCCAGTCGTCTAGCCATCACAATTTTGCTCAAATCATTGTGTCGTATGTGTCATAATATTTTCTATAATATACAGTAACTTATGACAAAAAAAACCCCAGCCAATCTGACTGGGTTTTATGCAGCGGTTTCAATTTCTCTGTGAAGCAAATACACAACTGCCTACCTAGGCAACCTCCTCCCACATAGGTGATGATGATTTGCAGTACTGATTGGTTGATTGTCAGTGGTCTAGCCATCACAATTTGGCCCTTCCTCAAACTCGCTCAAATCCTTACGCTTGCCCATTTTTCCTGCTTCTAACACATCACCTTTGAGGACAAAATGTTGACTTGCTGCCTAATATATCCCACCCACTAACAGGTGCCATGATGAGGAGATAATCAGTCTTATTCACTTCAGCTGCCAGTGGTCATAATGTTATGCCTGATTAGTGTATTTAGATTATTGTAATCTTGTAATGGGAAATACCAGTAACTAGATAAATCTGACAATTTGCAGGATATTTTCACTTTTTTGCAGTGTTGTAATGAACAATAATGAACCCTAATGTTAAAATTAGACTTCATCATTGCAGCATAACTCTTCTAGAGCTCATACCTGTTTCTTCTCTGAACTTACATACCTACACACCACTCTAGTCTAGGACAAGCTGACAGCAGCTCCTGGCTGAGAATAGGATCAGTGTGTCCTGCATGTCAGGATGCGATGAGTTGTTTGATCCATGAGGAGAGTTTGGTGATGCGTGTGTAAACACCATAATAATCAGCTCGGCCACAGCCACGGCCCCAGCTCACTACACCGGCCAAAAACCAGCGACCGGATGTCTCCTGACAAACCAGCGGTCCTCCAGAGTCCCCCTGAGGAGAGAGATGGAGAATAAATATGAGCAACGCTGGATTGGTATGTCTGTATATTAAAATAAAGTGTATTATTTTCTCCACAACAATTATTAGCAATACTTGGAATACATGGATTTAAGGATAAACTAGAATGAGTGAAAGGTATAAGATGAGAGATAAAGAGAAGAGGTATCTTACTTGACATGCATCTTTTCCTCCACGCCGATAACCAGCACACAGCATTCTGGGAGTGACAATGTATCCATAGGAACGGACACAAGCCTCCTCGCTGACCAGATGCACATCAACCTTCTGCAGGATGTCGCTTATGCCACCTGGGGGAAAATATATTAATAAAAATCATTAATGAATAATAAAGATTGAATTAAAAAGTGATGAACAAATGAATCTCACATTGACATGATTATGAGATTTAAATGAATCTGGGATTTAAATGAATCTGAACTCCAATGAATCTCAGATTCAAAGAATAAAAGATTGAAATGAATCTCGGATTCAAATGACTCCCAGATAAAATGACTCCCAGATAAAATGAATCTCAGCTCAAATGAATTTCATTTCAAAAGACTCTCGGATCAAATGACGCTCAGATAAAATAAATCTCAAGTCAAATGACACTCAGATAAAATGAATCTCAGCTCAAATGAATCTCATTTCAATTGACTCGGTTCAAACGAATCTCATCTCAGATGAATCCCACATCAAGTGACGCTCAGATAAAATTAATCTCAACTCAATTGAATCTCAAATGAAATGACTCTCAGATAAAATGAGTCTCAGTTCAAATGAATCTCATTTCAAATGACTCGGTTCAAACGAATCTCATCTCAAATGAATCTCAGATCAAATGACGCTCAGATATAATGAATCTCATCTCAAATGAATCTCATTTCAAATGACTCAGTTCAAATGAATCTCAATTCAATTGAATCACAAATCAAATGACTCTCAGATAAAATGAATCTCAGATGACATAAATCTCAAATCTAGTGAATCTCACATTCAGATGACTCTCACATTCAAGCAAAACTCATCTTAAATGAATCTCAGATTCAAATGAATCTTGGTGTCCATTTTTTAATTTCATTTTTAATGTCAGCTTAGTGATTTCTTCTTCTAATTTCTCTTCATGTCAATGTATATATGCATGTCCTCACCTCCTTCTCGGAGCGCCCCCCAGCCTGTGACCCAGCAGAGCAGACCAGGCTCCAGCTGGTGTGTGGGTTCGGGCAGGCAGACAGGCAGTGCCAGTGTGCCTGCTGAGACGGGTCTCTCAAGCCTAAGCAGTGCCAGGTCGTAGTCGTGGAGCTCGTCATCGTAGTACTGGTGCAGGTGGATTTGAGTCACACGGAGAGCTTCTTCAGTCCGAGTGGAGGTACGCAGACGCAGTTTACCTACATACACCGTCCATATGGAAGGCGAGTACAGACTAAGAGAGCAATAGAATTAGACTCTTAAAATTGCCTCCTTTAATAGCCTTTAACAACTAAGTGTGTGTATTATACAGTGACCATTTATATACTTCCATACAAACTTAAATATTTTTAGCGATATATAGACAAAGCAAATTTTCAAAATGTTTTATATTTTTGATATTTTAGCATTAATGTTCACCACACAGCATGCTTTACTCACCGATCATCGTTAAAGCAGTGTGCTGCAGACACCACCCACTGGGAGGAGATTAACACTCCACCACAGATATGCTGCCCACTGATCTGCAGGCTGGCCTGCCATGGCCACTCCCCCTCTGTTGCATTGACTCCGCCCACCACTCGGGTACTGAACTGACGCAGACCGCAATCTGTAGGAACGTTTCAGCTTATCGTTACTGAGTCAAAGTGGTTTAGTCTGATGAGTACTCCTTAAAAAAGCAGGACGACGTGGAAGCTTAGACCTGGTAGTTTATTGGGTCCTATATAAATATTTGGAGCATTTGATTACTGTTCACAGACTATTGGATATACTATAGATGAGTCTCACCGCAATGTTTCTCATCAGAACCATCAGGACAGTCTGTGATAAAATCACAAGCAGGATTCTGCTTCTTCAAACAGGTGCCATCAGCACACATGTAAGTCTTATCAGTACAAGGAACTCCTACACATATGCACAAGCACATAGCAAGGTTTATTATTCATCTGCGAGGTTTCCTCTGTATGTATGAATAATTAGCATTTTAAATATTAATTTCACTTTATGTAGCCATAATGTGTGTTTAGTGCATCATACCCATTGTGCAGTTCTCTTCATCGCTTCCGTCAGTGCAGTCCTCATGCTGGTCACACAACTTGTAGTAGTCTACACACTGACTGTCCCTGAGACAGCGGTACTTAGCAATACACACTGTGACACACAAACGTTTACATCATATTACTTCATGATGATGAGCAACAATATTTTGGAATTTGAAAATGATTCAAGATGCCTTCTCTTTTTAATTCTTTCTGCAAAACTAGCTTTCAAAATGTTTGGCACCCCTACTGCTAACCACCCTGACCACCTTTGGTATTTAAGATTTTAGAGATTCTGAAAAAGTTTAATGTTTTGATATTGGTAAATGTTATTTCTGCCTATTCTGAGCCAAAACTGTGACCAAAAAATGATCAATTCTGCTTGTCTTTTTTTTTGGTTTTTCGATTATTTTTTGATTCTTTGCAAAAGAGAACTAGAGTATAGAGTATAGAGAACTCTTACCACAGTTTCTCTCATCCAGACCATTAGGACAGTCTGAGATCCCATCACACGCAGACACACACAGGCCATTGACACTGCACAGGAACTGATCAGGACAGGCTAAACACACATACACACACACACACCAACAATACCATCACACACAGATATGTCACAGATATATGTACAGCAATGCATTTTATCTGTCCAGATGTGTGTGTGTATGTGTGAGAGAGAGAGTGATTGCAAAAATAACTAACGATCTGATTGGTTGAAGATGCTGTAATGGATTTGGAGGCCAGGCCCTGTGAGTGACACCTCTGACGTCATGGAAACGGTGGTAGTGGAGGAACGGAGGTAGAGTCGCTCAGCGTACGGCTGCAGAGCCCTGGTACCACACATTCTGTACACACACCACCCAAGTCATTTAACCATTAGCAAATTTCAGTGTATTTCAGTCCATGAATCATCATCAGAACAAATTTAGGAAACAATAACTGTTAAAACATGTATTGGCAGACAGATAAGACAAGAAAGTGTGTTTATTTCGATAATTGGTTCATTCAATACTGGTAATTAATACAGCTGACAAAAGTTAATATCAGAAATGAACAGCATTAGAATTCAGACGGAGCAAGGATAAAAGATAAACTGAGATAAACAGAATTACAATGCAAGGGAAACAAGCAAAACGTGACACTAATTAATGATCATTGCAAAAGAGCAACTACGACAGGAAGCAATGACCATATAAGGAAAGGACAGCTAGTGCACAGATTTTGGTATATCAACAGGGACAGAATCAGGTAAATATCAGTGCTGAATCTATCCCAGTTGAAACACTGAACTCTACATGCTTTCCTTATATGGTCATTACTTCCTGTTCTAGTTGCTCCATAATCATAAACTAGTGTCACATATTGCTTGTCTCCATATAAGTAAAAGCATGATGATGCATCAAAAGTTAATTGCCCTGAGGGGCAATTAAAGGCACGTGAGCAGCATGAAGGGCATAATAATAATAATAAAAATAATAAAAATACAGTTTAATAATATATATATATATATATATATATATATATAAACAAGAACAGTACTAGTAATAAAAGGAAATTGAACCACAGTATTGATAAAGTACAGACAGAATAAACTGCAATAAACAGTGTTATACAGATGTGCCATGACCCAAATACTGTGAATGGTTCAGAAAGATGTAAACATGTGACTGGGATACAGTGCAGACAGGTTATTAAAGCAATAAAGTAATAAAGTAAAACTTTTTGGTTTTTTAACAAAGAATGTTTGAATCTGGGGGAATTCTTGTGTAACGTTTATAAATTCTTCTACAACATTGATGCAACCTTCGTAGTTGTAAGATGTTAAATACATTTGCATTTTATTTAACTGGGAACGTAACTTGGCCGTATTTATCTAATTTGGAAAGAAACTAGGGCTGATTTTAATGGAGGAAACAATGTAAGATGCTATCATTATTCATGACATGAATAACTGAACAAGCACATTCCCATCGACCAACCTACAACCTACAAAATGATATAAGCTCATGATGAATTTAATATACTGCAGAATGTGTATTTCATGCTTCTTTTTTTCCCAAGAATCTAGATAGATAGATAGATAGATAGATAGATAGATAGATAGATAGATAGATAGATAGATAGATAGATAGATAGATAGATAGATAGATAGATAGATAGATAGATAGATAGATAGATACTTTATTCATCCCAAAGGGAAATTTACAAACAAACTCGTTCCTGAAGTATTACAGCCTAAAACTCACCTGCGGTTCTGAATAAGCCACTGGCCTTGTGTACAGTTGTGGTTATAACTGGCTCTACTCAGCTCATAGCCCTCAAACTCCAGGGTCAGTCCATACTCTGATGAGGGGATCTACAGACACAACAATTTAAAAACATCCATTCACTCATTCATTCATCTATTCATCCAAGGTTCCTGATAGCTAGGCTAATCTCTTTGTGACTCACAGTGAACTGCCAGGTGCAGTTGGTATTAGGTGGATAGTAGCTGGGGTAGAATGGGGTTCGAAAGCTCCCCTGAACCCCTTCCTTTCTTTCCAAGTTGATGATGTAAGAGCAATCTACAAGAGAAAGACATCATCTCTACCACACAACGTCAACTCTTGTCCAGGGCCATTTCTGTCCGAAATCTCACATAGTTTAAAGATGGACAATGTTTGAACTATGAAATATTCTGTTTAAACGACATACTCTTTTTGGGCCAAGCCTGAGCGGAGAGAGAGAACGGGTCTTTATAGTTGTATTGGCCCTGTTTCCACACCACCGTCATCCAATCAGCAGAGGATAAAACCTGCACCAGCTGCTCATGCCTGCTACAGCCATACAGACTGAGAGAGGAAAATAGTGAGAAAATTGAAAAATCATGGGTGGTGGGGGGGTAGGGAAGAGGAATAGAATGAAGAAATGAGAGAAATATGAATCAGCAGTTTTTTAGGAAAGGGTTGGGAGTCAGATACTTAAAAGAGAAAAGTAATAGAAAAAAAAAATTAAACGAAATTATATCTGTAGTATTAACACAATGTTGGGTTAATTACAGATTAGTGGATTAATCAAAATGACTCACTAATTACTGCGTTATTTTATTTCAACAACATTCATTTAAATGTATTATTACCTTATTGAACCCATTAAAATGTCTACTTCACACACTGAACTTTTTTCTTTATTTTTTAATGATATTCTGATATCAACTGAGTTCTCTCTGAAAGTGCAACCCAGATTGAAATTAAGTAAAAACATTAAAAGACATTTTTAGGTGTGTATAGGCCCTGTGCTATTAGCTCAGATGCTAATTAACCACAGTTTGTGTATTAGCTAATTCTAAACTACTCCACCCTGTTATTCATGCCTGTGCTTGAGATGGATTTACGATTTTTTTTTTTTTGGAAAGGTTACGTGAATATTTTCATAGATTTCATGCTGAACAGCAGGACAATTGTGGAATTTCTTGTATATATCACACTGTTAGCTATAGCAATGGATTAAAGAGTAGAGATCATTATTGCTTAGATTGATATCACTTATCCTACACAGGGTCTATCCCAGGGGACTTGGGGCACAAGACAGGGGACAACCTGGACTGTGTGCCAAACCATCATTGGGCACAATTGCACACACACTACAGACAATCTAAAGCCTACAACACATGTCCTTTGACTGGGGGAGGAAACCGGAGCACCCAGAGAAAACCCCCAAAGCACAGGGGGAACATATAAACTCCATGCACACATGGTGGGAGTAGGAATTAAACCTTCGGATAATAATATAGTTCCTAAAACATTTATATATTTTTGTGGTGTTATGGTGTGATGTGAGACTCACGATGTGATGAGTGAGGAGTCAGCAGGGGCAATCGAGTCATAGACGGCCAGCCGGTCTCGACACTCAGGTAGCAGCCATTCCACCCTCAGCTCCAACTGGGAGCCTTCAGGGGCTTTCAGGTGCCATAGACACGACGAGCGCTGGGTGTTTGGACCCTTCAGAACAACAGGAATGCTGTCAGACACCGACTGATACCGGTAGCAATCTGAGACACAGAGGAGACAGACTCTATCATGTTCAAGTTTATGCATATCATGCCAATATAGCTTGCTGAATTGAACAGAAGAAGAATGAATCATTGAATCAAATCACTCCAATTAAGTTGAACTGAATTGAAACAGAGAGTAATTATTAGATGCAAAGAAGAGTAGAGACATGTGGAAATGGAAACTCGAGAGGATAGAGATGGATGAAAAAATGCTCATGGAAACCAGCACCATAGCAGCATTACAGGCAGGTACACATAAATCCCCAGGCAGGCTTAAGTGAGAATATACACACACACACACACACACAGTAAATGTTCAGGCACTGCTCTTTGTTCATATTAGATCAGACATGCGTAAAACAGAAAGGCAGAAAACTAAATTGAAAATGTCATACCAAATGAGGCTTGCAAAAAATCTATAACTTTGGGCTGGGTTTCTGTGAAAGCAAAACAAATGAAAATCAACAAAACACAACATAAAAAAATCAGGCTTTGACATATGAGTGGCACTAAAAAAGCAGCACTGCAGTAGAGTTTGTGGTGGAGTTTTTACGCAAGCTTTTTACACTATTACCTGATAAGGATAATGAGGACACAAGAAGGAGGTATCCCTCCAAGTTAACAGTATCTTTAACACCCGTCTCGCGAAAGCTCTGCAGGGTTCCCAGTAAACTCTCATTGACCTTCTGCATGGTGACCTTCCCGACATGACTCTCAGGAATGGAGAGAATGAACCAGAAGTGCGCCACTACACTGCCCTCACTGTGGAAACAGCATTTTACCAATGGCAAGGACGTATTTGTCAACGATAATTTGTAGAACGTAAGAAGCCATTCTTACCTAAAACCAAACACGGTTGTGGATTTGAAATAGTGAGACAAATTAGAGGACTTCACAAGCTTCTCAAGCTGCAAGAATTAATGAGACAGAACACCATAATATTTATAATTAATCCTGTAGCTGTACTATATTGGACCATTGAGTAGAAATGAGTGAATCGCAGGCATATCACATATTTTTGGTGGACGTTCTACATGAAATCTGACATGGGGAAGTTTTCCATGAGGAGATGTTTATTTAACAGTCTCCAGTGTCTAGAGGAACTCACTTGTTCTGTGGAGGTTTTGCAACATTGAACTGTAAATGGATAAGACGTGTGTTCATAATTCGTAAGAAATTTCCAAATTGCTGTTGTAGAACGAAACACTTGATTATTGTTATTGGAAAAATCATGAACAACAGGCCACATCACACCACCCCATATTGGATTTTTTTTATATGGCAGCATGACCTGTAATGTTTTATTTCTTACTTCATTATGAGTGTCAGTGGAATATCAATTTCAAACCGTAGACTCTCCACCAATGGGATACAAAGCGTCACATATCTTTTGCACACTTGGATGTTGCAACGTATAGGCGAATAAATGAAATGAATGCAACTTTGATTAGAAACACCTAAATATACTTGCAGACCAATTGATCAAAGACAAAGAGGATCAGAAACTGCCTAATCAGGTCAAGGACTAAACTGAAACAGTTGTTTTTTTGCTACAGAAGTAATGTTCAGTGGTCACCAACCCTGTTCCTGGAGATCTATCTTCTTCCTAGTATACAGGATCCGCTTGATCAATTCTAATGAAAAAGGGCCAGAACTGAAACCTGCAGTAATGTAAATTTCCAGGAACAGGTTTGATTCTGCTGTGAAAGTGGAAATAGATTCTGACCATGGCTTCCATAATGCGAGCTTCCTCCCGGAACACTCGACTGGTGTGTGAAGAAAGAGCGGTGGAGAAGTTCCTGTTTAAGATAGAAATCTGTCCTATATACTGCTGCTCCACTCGTACCTCTAAGACCCACACTCTGTACTCTAAACAGAGAGAAAAGGAGAGAAGAGGAGTGAACTTTTATAAAGCAAAAATTAATGAATTTATTTAAACTCACTGTTAAAATATGTTAGTGTATAAAACCTGCTGGATTCCATTTATTAGTCCATTGATCTAGTGAATTAATGTAGTGCTTTTTTTTTATATATATATATCTATACCTAGAAAATACCAGGCCAGCGCTGAACCTCCAGCCAGGATCAGAAGAATGAAGATGACGATCAGGGCAATAGCTCGCTGTGAGACCATCTTATACGTGAATGTTGACATGAGGATGTTATCAGAGCCTGCCTGTAAATAGGGGAATAACATATTACATACAACAATATGAACTATAATATAAATACTAACTATAATATAAACCAAAAGGAAGGATCATGAGCCTTTTGTGCAGCTTTTAAGTTAACATATCTGAAACATTTGGACATTTTCATCCATCCACTGTAAGTTCTTCTTCTTCTTCTTTCGGCTTTTCCCTTCAGGGGTCTCCACAGTGAATCATCTCTCTCCACCTATCCCTATCTTCTGCATCCTCAACACTTGTACCCACTAGCTTCATATCCTCATTTATTACATCCATATACCTCCTCTTTGGCCTTCCTCTTTGCCTCCTGCCTGGCAGCTCCATGTCCAACATTCTCCTACTAATATACTCACTCTTCCTCCTCTGAACATGTCCAAACCATCTTAATCTGACCTCCCTAACTTTGTCCCCCAAACGTCCAACATAAGCTGTCCCTCTGATGTACTCTTTCCTAATCCTGTCCAACCGTGTCACTCCCAAAGAGAATCTCAACATCTTCGGCTCTGCTACCTCCAGCTCTGACTCTTGTCTCTTCCTCAGAGACACTGTCTCTAAACCATACAGCATGGCCGGTCTCACCACTGTCTTATATGGAAATGAAGGGGGTTTCTTGGATGTTGCACCCGTGCACCTAAAATCCAATAGGATATGATTCAATAAAAATCTATAATTCATAACCTTCCCCTTGATTCTCGCCGATATTTTTCTACCACACAGAACTCCCGACACCTTTCTCCACCCATTCCAACCTGCCTGCACTTGCTTCTTTACCTCTTTCCCACACACTCCATTACTCTGGACTGTCGACCCCAAGTACTTAAACCTTCTTCACCTCTTCACCCTGTATTATTACCTTGTACATTAACATGTTACAATACTGAAATATATTTTAGTCAGAAATTATCTATCTATCTATCTATCTATCTATCTATCTATCTATCTATCTATCTATCTATCTATCTATCTATCTATCTATCTATCTATCTATCTATCTATCTATCTATCTATCTCCTAAAACAAATACACACAACCTTGAGAACTTTTGAAGAGATTTGAAGAGAACTGAGTAGAACCAATCAGAAGGCAACCTTCAGCTTTATGGAAATTTGCCACCCATACACCTGTTACAGTACTGAAATATTTTAGTCATTGTATGCGTTAACAATAATAGGATTTATATGCACAGGTTTGCAGCCAATCAGTATTTTCAGTATTTAACCATCAGCATTCTGAAGCATCAGGAGCTCTGTGGGCAGTGTGTGTCTGCTTTTAAGTACATAAACTTTGGAGTTGCAACATGAATAATAAGAGGATTGCTCTTGTGAAACGCAACCAGAAGTTGCAGATTATGAAACATTATAAAATGACAGTTTTGTTTAGTTTCATAGTGTTTACAGATGACTTTTGACAGGAAAAGAGTTTCTTTACCAAAACCTTTTAAACTCTAATTCGACACGCTCAATCTGAGTAATCAAACTCTTCAAGATAAAGTGGATGAGATGTAATGATGAATTTGATGTTTGAGAATGCTGTGTGTGTCAAAGCCTGTTCCTAAAAAATACTTCACAGATTTAATATGCATTGTAAATGATTATTATCAGGAATATTAGATTAGAGTAAGGTCTATAACCACACTTATGGAGAAAACACTGTTTTTGCCACCATTTTATTAGTATCAGTTTCAACTCTTCACTCAATTTTGACATTTTCAGCAAAATGATTTGTGTCTGGTTGCGTAATGTGACTAACATGATTCATCACATGGAAACACATGGATCATCGCAACCACAGGACACAATTTCTTGAGAATTTTTATTATTGTGGTTTCATTATATGACATACATTATCAAGTCTTAAAAAAGAATTACAATTACTTATCTCTCAGGTGTCTGTGCTAAACATTGACTTTAAATACATTTTAAACCCCCAGTCTACATATATTTAAGCGCTTACTTGCATGACAGGACTTGCCACATTTCCATTTCCATACTCCACGCAGTACACCGCGTTCTCTTTATTCTTGTGCTCCATAACACTACAGGACTGATGTGTCTACTTGATGCATTTCTAAAAAAAACCACACACAACAATAGTCACTCAATCCTGAGTGTTGCTGTGAAATAAAAAACAAGATATCACTCAAGATAATTCCCCATGCTACAGTTCCACCTGCGTCCAGACATGTGAGCAGGCCTAATGACCTCCGTGCACCAGAAAAGCAGCCCCTGTTTCCCTTTTATTTACAAATCCAAAGTTTGCCATGAATCAATATCCTCTTGTTGCTCTTAAACCATGTCCTGGCTGCTGATTTGTCCCTGTTACTGTTTTGCATTTAATTTAAATACCGGACAAAAACACTAAGAGCAGAGCTAACTGATGGTGTTATTGCAGAGAGAGAAATATGACATGGTACACGGACATGGTAGCTAGGAAACAGGTAGCCTTGGTAGACTATAGGGAACTTCATTTATTCCCTAGGCGTGTCTAAGCAGTCATAGTCATATGGCGTGTTTCTTAGTTGTAAACAGGGTATAAGTATGTTATATATGACTAAACACCAAATGAGAAATCACCTGTTCTTCTTAACAAATGACCCAATTATTTAACATTTAGCTGGCACAAATACACAAATTACTGTCATCCTTGAATGAAATCCATTTGTTTGCTGATTTTAAATTTGTTGTTTTCTTTTTCTTCTTTCAATTGTTAAACTGATATAGTTGATAAAATATAATTTAGAAATCAGTTAATACATTCTGATTTAATTTAGAAAATGAGCCACATGTTTTGGCAGAACACCAGCTTCCCGTTTGCTTGGTTAGTTGTTATCGTGTTTTTTTTTTCTTTCTTTTTTAACTCTCTCTTTCATATTGAGGATCATGATTGCTTTTAACAAGAATGTGTTATCAGTATTCTTCATGTTTCAGATAGATAGATAGATAGATAGATAGATAGATAGATAGATAGATAGATAGATAGATAGATAGATAGATTTTTTTTTATTTTATTTACTTATTATATTATTAATCACATCAATAAGATATACTGTATGTTGGTTTACTTTATTAGGGTAAATTCATAGTTTGTTATATGTTCCATGTCTTTTTGGTTTATACAAAATAAATTTGATTTTTGGGCACTTCAGTGGTCATTTTCATGCCTTGCAGCTGTGTGTTGGTGTGTGTGTGTGTGTGTGTGTGTGTGTGATTTACATATGACCTGTAGATAATTCATATTTATTCAAATATAACTGAACTATGGCTTACACATTTTGCTCATTTGTTCTCTAACCAGTACACGGTATATACACATTTATAAGCGTGTCTCTGGCACCATCTGTGGATGCACTTGAAATAAACTAAGCCTGCTTTTCTGTGAGAAAATTCTCCTACAGGTGTCTCTGGTGCTAACCATGTACTCTGTGGTTTAACACTACTTCAAAGCTTCACTCATATATATAGCATTCAAGATTATGTATAGATATGGAAATGTTCCATTATGTTTAAAATTGATCACAGGATGTAAAGTATGGACTAGTGAAAAATAAACCTTTAGTACATGATATATAGGGTTCGCTATACACTATAGGAGGCAATGTGTGGGAAAGAATTGTTTGGTAGACCACACGGTCATGTGACTCCTAGGCTGTTCTAAGGTTCGAATGTTGATTTCTTTGAATTAGGGCAACCACAAACTTTCATTATTGTTCTGTTGAAAATGAATGTGTTGCATTGTGAGAAACTCTGTTGGCAGTAAATGTCCATGTCATACTGAAGACAAATGTCCAAACTGCTCTGGAAAATGGGAATGGAATAGCTTTATAAAGCATGCCAATTTGAAAAGGCATTATAAATAAACTATAATCATGGCAATATGATCTGATCGATTTTCTATCTCATAGTGGATTAACATGAAGTTTCATGCCTGCCATCTGGTGGTTGGTTAAAAATAATGACATTTCTTTAATGAGTTTCTTTCTGCCTCTGGATAATAGTTCCCCCCTCCCCCATTTTAGCTCATCTGAGAAGCAATACATACACCAATCAGCCATAACATTATGAACACTGACAGGTGAAGTGAATAAAACTGATTATCTCCTCATCATGGCACCTGTTAGTGGGTGGGATATATTAGGCAGCAAGTGAACATTTTGTCCTCAAAGTTGATGTGTTAGAAGCAGGAAAAATGGGCAAGAATAAGGATTTGAGTTTGACGGAGGGCCAAATTGTGATGGCTAGACCACTGGATCAGAGCATCTCCAAAACTGCAGCTCTTGTGGGGTGTTCCCGGTCTGCAGTGATCAGTATCTATCAAAAGTGGTCCAAGGAAGGAACAGTGGTGAACCGGCGACAGGGTCATGGGTGGCCAAGGCTCACTGATGCAAGTGGGGAGTGAAAGCTGGTCCCTGTGGTTCGATCCAAAAGACGAGCTACTGTTGCTCAAATTGCTGAAGAGGTTAATGCTGGTTCTGATAGAAAGGTGGCAAAATACACAGTGCAGGACGGGTCAGGGCTGTTTTGGCAGCAAAAGGTGGACCAACACAGTATTAGGCAGGTGGTCATAATGTTATGCCTGGTCTGTGTATGTAGGTCAGAAGTGATAGATCTGTAGAGTTTGTGGGAAATGTGAAAGACTAGTTATGAATCGATGCACATTGTTTAGATTTTTTCAGGTTTCTCTGGGGTCTTTTCATGGTATTTCATGGTTTCATGGTTCTAGGTTTATCAATGGGTTCTACACAGAACATTTTTAATTGTCTTCCTTAGCAACTATTTACACTTCTAGATTGTTCTAGATTTAGGGATTCCACACATCCTCTTTGTTTTACTTTCTATTTCTAGACTAAGTTTCTCTTTCCCTAAACTCTTCCATCTCTCTCTCTCTCTCTCTCTCTCTCTCTATCCACAAAAGATCACAGACTTCTCACACTTCAGTTTATCCTCTTCAGTTTACCCTGTCCAAAATTACTCCCACAAATCACATACAAGTGCACTTATGCGATGGCTTTTCCATGTTCCTCATCAGAATGTCCAGTATTACAGACGTTACTATTGTTATTTCAGCTTTTAATACATCACTGTGGATTTGGACTATTTGGATCTGGAATGAGAACATGACCAGAGGTTAGTAAATTTTTGATATTTGAAGGTCAGGTTATTTGAAGGAAAAAAAAAATATGACTATGAAGTGATGATGACATTTTGATTTTGTCTAAAATTTAACTCCACTTAATCTGGAAACCTATCTTTAAGAAAAGCTTTCTGGGTTCATAAAAACTCCAGATGAAGCTGATTGCGAAGCTGCCAAGAGAGTGTAGATCTTCAGAAATATTATTAAGAATTGAAAAATATATGTATAAAAAATACATATACATATAAAATATACAATGGTACACAAAATGAAATACATTTTTTCTTTTATCTACCACTTATTAGCCACACCATAATTCAATATGTGTTATTTCACAGTGCTGATATCATTATTATTAATCTAAAATATGTATGTATTGTATTTCTTTACAATTCAGTGTATCTGGATTCTAAAACAATATTAGAAATAAGACAAACACAACACCAAGTGAGTTAACGAGCAAGAAATGAAATCATTGTAGCATTCATAGAGCTGGGGTCCCAAACATTATTTGTATGTGTGTTCGGGGGAAGTTGAGGGCAGAAAGGTGTGATAAAGGAAAAACAGATAAAGAGTCAGATAAATATGAAGGTATAAACACTACTGTGGTTTCTAAGATCAGTCTTATGTTAGTACTACTAATAGCTATCGATTTTTGTGATAGTTTAAACATAGCTCCTGAATGCAAGTGTAATCTCGCTGATCTCTAACCAAGAATAATTCATTCTGCGAAACAAGATAAAATACTACTTAAAAACAAGTCTCTTTTTTTTTTGGTCCGGTGCATTCAGAAAAGATACAGACTTACTCGTTCTTCCTTGCTTTGTTCTGTTATATAGACTAATGAATTGTTTATAGACCACCAGGGAAGGATTGTGTTGAGACACAGATCTGGGGTAGGGAACTGAAATATTTCTGAAGATGGCTCTAGAAAGACCACCCATCCAAACTGAAGGCAAAGAACCTCAAGGTTGCTCTAATGTAGATGTATGGGGAAGGTAGAATCTATCACAACAATATCTACAAAATGGCATCAATTTGCGGTAGAAAGAATTGATGGAAAATGTAACCTGGACAACTCTGTCCCACAGTGAAGCATGGTGAAGGAAGTATCATGTTATGGGGCTATAGAAGGAAAGATGAGAAGAATGTATAGAGATATTCTGGAGGAAAACAGGCAGTTCTTAGAGCAGAGGTTCACAGTCCAGCATGATCTTGACCTTAAACATACAACAAAGACAATCTAGTGCAGTGATTCAGGACTAGGAGCATCACCTGTAAGATCTGACCATAGTGATATGGCAGGGTGATGTTTTCCATCCAACCTGATTGAGCGCTGAAGAGGTTTTGATGCCTGTTTTAGAGGGAAACATCCTACATATATTGGGAGGTCTGGGAAGGTGTTTAGCTCTTTTTTTGTGTGTGAATACTTATAGAAGCCAATTCCACATTACAAGTCATGAATGTGGTGTGTGAAGTATAATTTAGTCAGGAAGCTTGCTGTGCAAAAATAGGCTCACTTTTAGCTTTTACTAGTTTATTAAATAAAACTGTGCAAACAAAATGACAGTTCTCTCAGCTCGGTCTTGGAGTACAAAGTGAGCGTGAATTAAAAATCATGTGCAAGTGCATCCTGAAGCAGAAAAATAAAAAGAGCTCAGGAATCAGCAAGGATTTATTACCTGAGTCTTAAGCTTTGTAAAGGTTTGTGGTGTATTACTAATGCAAAGCTGTATTATCTCAAATGATACACAAAGAACTTTAGATCTTTCCTGAAAGGTTGGAGATATGAGGCTGCTCTGAGATATAAGAAGCTGATACCACCACAGAGGAGCTGGGACATGCTTCAAGTGACTGTTTAGATCTTAGAGAAAAATCAAGGTGAGGTTAAAGGCCTGATCTGGTGAGAGGTCATGAGGTTCTGACTCAAGATGTGTAGATGATGTGCTGATTGGCTGCCATTGACGTGAAATGAGTACAGACTTTTAGGAAGTTCTAAACCAGGTGGTCAGTAGTGCTCTGAATGCTTGGAAAAAGACAGAGGTTCTAGACTCAGGAAAGGATTTACTTATTATATAATCAGAAGTCTCTCATGAATTGTAGACAAATGGTTTAAGGCCTTTTCCCCCTGAGTTTGCTGTTTCACTTCCCTATACAATATGTATTTTTAAAATAAAATGTAACTTTAATAGATATGCTAATGGCAATTCTATTTTGGAAATATGCAAAGTAAAAGAAAAGAAAAAAGAAAAGATTGTAATGGAAAATCTCCATTATTATCTGGGGATTTTATGTCTTTTCATCACTGAATCAGGGGAAGTGACTCCATCAGGTAGGCCGCCCAAACGTCATCCGGTTTCCACAGAACAAGAAGTGAAGCATGGTTTCAAGAAGAAAAAAAAACTTGTTCAAAGAAACCAGAACGTTTTTTTATCTCAGCAAGTCAACGACAGGCCTTTGTTGTGGTTGTTCTTTTTGGTCAGGTAAGGGATAAGACTAAATGTCACCTAATTGATTGACCTGAAATGTTTTGTTAATATTGTTTTTTTTTTTTTTTTTTTTTTTTTAAATGGTTGAATATTTTGCTGTTTTGTCCTCTAATTAGCTGAGATCTTGAGTGCTCTTGGGTTCACCTTAATGTGTGTGTGTTAGGTGAGTAGACTGATGACTTCAGCAACAGAAAGAAGTGTAGCGGAAAAGGCACTAGTGAGCGGTGTGTGTGTGTGTGTGTGTGTGTTCTCGTGGTTTCAGAAGTTTGATGTTATTAGATATGTAGACCTGCAAAACTGGAGCATTTAGTATTTTGTGGGTGTGCATGGGTGTCAAGTGCATTATGGGGTTTAGATGCCAGTACAAAGTTTTACTGAACCAAGCAGACAAGACTGAATAGAAAACAAAAAGAAAAGTAAGTTGACACCCAGGCAAACTCCAACAGAATAAATATGGAAAAAGCACGTATAGAAAAAACAGTCTCAGTAATATGACAAGATTCAGCTGGAGAGTGGATTGATTAGGAAAGCATGGTTGTAATTAGAAGGGAATGAGTCAGGTTACAGGTCATATGATTGGGTTTGTTTTGTTCTTTCAGGTTTGACTAAGATTTTTGGGAAACAGAGAAAAGGGAACTGGGCAATGGAGTTCTTATACAGTGTTTCCATGTTATACATATTACATTCAGTCAACAAGTGAAATGTTTGCTCAGTAATCATTAATAACAAAATTTCACCTGACTGTTCTACAAAGTCTGTTCTGGAGACTTCCTTAAATGATAACCCCTTTTTACCAATATACTAGTAATTTATCGAAAGTTTTCAATCAGTATAAATAAATCCTTTCTTTTATCGCCAGAAGTGAATCTGATATAAAAATGAGTCAGGACTTTCAGTTGGCTTTAAGTGTGAGATGTGTGTTTTTCCCTCTGAGTGTAACCTTATACAGAATTTTAGATGAAGACAAACACCTTCAAGTTTTAGAAACTTATGAACAAGCACATCTCAGAGAGCAGAAATTGGTTTGATATCATCATTTGCTTTGACAATAGAAACATTTCTGTGAATGAAAATGAACTGTTTTGGGGTTTTGATGGAGCTTTTTGCCCCTACTAGTCTAGGAAACAGAATTTCTTTGCTAGTTATTCATCTTAGATCAATTGAAGAGTCCGCCAGACATGCCTCCGTGAAGGTTTTTACTATGAGAGAGCAAAATAATAGAAATATAAAATATTCATGTTCAAATCTGGTTTGAGCCAATTAGAGCCAGAACTACTGTCAGAGCTGCTTTTATGGAAAATGAATGCTGAATCACCTTACAATCAATCATATTTGATAACGTGACAATAGTGTGATATAAGCATCAGCAACTTGTGTGTTCAAATCCCTCCTGCTAAATAGTTTTGGACCTCAGCACTGATTTTACACTGGATTCTGCCTCGGTTGTAAGTTGCTTTAAACCTCCTGATTAATATTTTTTAAAACACAGTGTTCATTATGACACTTTCTAAACTGGTGCTTTCCACTAGTTTGTTTCACTTCCCAGTCACAAAAAAAACATCTTATGCTCTTGTCATCTTGATGTATCTTTGAAAACTAAAAAAACATAATGTCTGTAAAATTCCACCCAGAATCTCTCTCTCTCTCTTTGTTTCTGTCTTCTGGTCTGAATTTACAATGTGTATTGTTAATCATTTTTCATTGTTATTATTATTATTATTATTATTATTAACAATATAAGTACTGTAAATGAGTTCAGTTTAACCGAGAGCAAAAAACCCCCCTTCTCTTAGGAAATTCAATCACTGAATCTTCTCTCATTATATCTCATTATATAAAACACACTACCAGTCAAAGGTTTGGACACACCTTTTAATTCAATGTTTTTTGTTTAGGGATTTATTTTCTACATTCTAGAACAATACTGGAGATTTCAAAACTCTGAAATAACACACATGGACTTAAGTAATCCATAGGTAACGACAACAGTCAGTTGTTATTTTAAGACACGAAGGTCAGATGTTCTGGAATAGTTCTCGCAAGAACAGTATTGTCAAGTGCATTTGCAAAACCCATCAAGCACCATGATGAAACTGGCTCACATGAAGACCATCCCAGTAAAGCGAGACCAAAACTGACCTCTGCTGCAGAGGAGAAGTTCATTTAGAGTCACCAGCCTCAGAAATCACCAATTAACAGCACCTCAGATTAGAGCCGTTATGAAGGCTTTACAGAGTAGCAGACAATATCTCAATATCAACTGTTCAAACCAGATTATTGTGTATTTCAGCCGCCTTCAGCATTGTTTTACAATGTAGAAAGAAATAAACATCAGGAAAGACCATGGAATTAGAAGGTGTGTCCAAACTTTTGATTGGTAGTGTATATCAGACTAAGTGCACTTTATTTTGTTAAAAGTCCCAATGAAATAGTGGAAATGAAAGCAATGACAATATAACTGTGACAACATCTTAAATTTTTTTGATTTAAAGTTTTATGATTTATGAGGCGATTCTTGACCTCTGAAAAGCTTGTGGGTCAACAAGAAAGTTGTTCTGGAAAAATCACTATTTTCTTTTATTTTTTAGGACAGTAAATATTGAGTGCTTCATGTTCATATGAGAGGTTTGTTACATTTGTGTACTGCATTGATGATCAGAGCTACAAGTTAGTAAATACTAAATATATTTTACAATTGTTTTCTATTACGTTCAACATAACGATTATGACCTAATAAGGGTAATTTCATAACAATTGTCTAAATTGTGCTTAAACTGTCCATACAGACGCTTACTCATAAACCCGTTTCTGCAGAATGCAGCATCAGTTTGATGCCATCATTGAAACCATTGTTTTTTTGTCTATTTTGTTCTTCTATAAAACTCACAATTCTCAGAAACGTACACCATGGTATGAATACATCATCACTGTGAACATTACTGAAACATCATTATATGGCAGTCATTTTATTTTGTAAGACATTACGTCTATGAATCTAGTAAATTATGTCACAATGTTAAATCATATTTCTAAGAAGAGTGTTATCAGCATCCACGTTTTAACATAGCTCTTAGGTTTGTAACAGGATATTGCATCACACAGTTTGCTACCTGTACTTCCCTTTACGCACAAGAACCTGAATGCACAAAGAACTTCTAAGAAAACTTGGACGATGTGTCTTAAAGTGTTATGGAACATCCATGAGCACTCCTGTAATGAAAAGATAAGGAAAGTCAGTTAAATATACAGTCATTCCACCATTCTGCTAACTAATATCTTTCCTCACTCTAAGATAATAATCAGTCTTTTAATATTTTTTTTTCTTCCAAAGATGTGAGATAAGTTTTGAGAATTTAGCACTCTGAAGTTGTGAAAACCTTCATCAAAGCCCAACATCCTGTTAGAGATAAAAAAAGTTGCGTGGTATTACAGAGGTAATGATTCGATGTAAGTGAGGTTTGCTTGTTTGTTGCACCAAATTTTAAATGTGCTTTTATCCCATTCTAAGTGGCTTTCAGTCTCGGCTTAGGAAATTATAAGGAATTTTCCTAGTCATTGCTTAGTATAGGTTGAATGAAGGGCTGGGGCTTATCAAAGGAAATCTGTGCACAAGCACTTGCCATGCCACCACAGGACATCACAATCGTTCACACCAGAGGGTGTACGTTAGTTACCAATCCACCTGCTAAAATGACTCTGGTGAATGGAGTGAAACTAGAGATCTTTGCTTCATTTTTTCATTATCCTTTCCCATTCATATCAGTTCTATCTACTATGATTCATCTGAAACCAATCCTTTGAACTGCCGCTTATGTCTAGTCACATAGAGCTACTTCAATCTGAAAACAACTATCTTTCATCTTGTTAATGTGGCAACATTAGGTTTCAAACCCACATTCTCTTGAAAATGAGAGGAACATTTTCATGTCATCTCCCTGAAATTTATTCATTTGCTCATCCGGGCCAGTCATCGTGGGTCCAGATTCTACCCTGGGAACACCCTCATGATAGAACACCAATCCATTACTAGACAAGAAATCCTAGAAATCCACCTTGCATGTTATTGGGAGGTGGAAAGAATCTGAAGAACCATGAGGAAACCCAAATATACTCACATACATCACTAAATTTATGCCATTTGTCTGACCTTTTATAGAACGACATGCAAAGTGAAGTTTCTATCAGTGGAAATACTGATACTGGTTCACTAGGTCAGGGACTAAATATATCACCAGTCTAAAACCCTGCTGGGGAGGAAATATTGCAAGAGAACCTCACAAACAACATTTTTTTTAGTTAAAGTACTTCCTGAAGAGATAGAAGTCTTTAGAAGTTGTTTGAAGACAGCCATTCACTCAACTGTTCAAACTGTTCAGCCATCTATGGGAAGTTCATTCCACCAAACGGATGCTAGGACAAACAAGAGTCTTGATGCTTAGTTTCCTTGTATCCCGAAGAACCATTGTTTCTAAGAATGTAGCATCTTCATTAACACAATTCAGAGAGTAACCCCTGCAAACTGGGAACCTTGGACCTGTGAGGGACAACACAATCTGCTGGACTAACATGACATCAATAAGTCTTTTAATAATTTATTAAATTGCAGAAATTAAGAGCTCTAGCTACTTCAGCTGTGTGCTGGGAGAAGCTACATTATTAGAACCAAGGCTTCTTTCTGGGTTCTTTGTATAAATAAATGCTTCTATTAGAGCCTTTTCCTAAAGAAAAATCTACTATGGTAGGATTCCACACAGGAACAACGTGGCTCTCCCTAGTCTTTAGAACAGTTTAAGGTATTGCGGTACAGAACCTTGGTAATAATTGAGTCGATTAACAAATTAATGATTACATTTGGATCTAATAGGGTAATTCTCATGTTTTGTCAGATTCTGGTGTACTATTCTCTCACGATGTACTATGCTTGTGCACAAGTAGAGAAAGCTGGTTAGTTTATTAGTTTATGGTTGATAGATGTAGATTGATAATGAATCAGAAAGAAATGAGTTAGACTACCAGTCATTTCAGTTTGATGATTCATGAACACTTTCATTTAAAGATAATGCTATCAGCTAGACTTAAACACAGTAGATATCCCTCTGGCTAGGTGGTAGATTTTAAACATCAGAGGACTTGAGGACAAGTTTAGTTATTAGTCATTACTGCAAGACAGAGCGCTTTATTAGCAATGTTTTACTCTAAACTCTAAAATTAAGTGGCTTGGTCTGGCTTCTCTCAAGGACAGAAAAATCTTGTTGTTTTTTTAAAAAACATCCCAGATCACTACAAAAATCCCAAATTTCACATGAATAATTTAGATAGGTAGCTAGCAACTAAATTAATGTCCATGACTAGCCTAAGGAAGGGAATAAATTTTGCTGTAGTGTTTATTATTGTCATTAAAAAGATCTTAAGAGAATTTTTTAAAGGTTTGAAATAGGGTATGACATTGAAGGTTTGTACTGAGAATTGTTTTATGAGTTAATAAAAAGGCATAAAAAGGGGGAAAATAAAAATTTTCCTAATACAGAAGTTGTAGTATGATGTTAAAAAGTCGCACAAAGCACATAGTTATACAAGCCAACTTTCAAATTAACAAAACTACATGCTAAAATCTTCCAAAAAAAAAGAGGTATTAGTTTCGAGGCTTGATATGACAGTTGTCCCTGTTTAAGTTTTGTTTTTGTGAAAGAGCACACAGCTCTACCGTCGCACCTGAAACCACAAGAGGCCGATTTCCCCCGTTGTGGCTTGCTGACCTTTATAGGAGCAGAAAAACAGGTGGGACCAGTATGAAAAACAGCGCCCAAACACATCCCTTATCATTTGTGTATTTAGTTTTGCGCAGGAGATAAACGGCTAATGTAAGTAGCGCACAATGGAGTCTTCTGACCGCAAATTAACATCATGCAAACTGCAGACTGAGATAAATCAAAGAAATCACCTTAAACCAATTTTATACCCTGCCTGCAGGGTAGGGTAACTTTTCAATCTAAAAGTTGAAAAATAAAGATAAAATCAGTTCACAGATTTAATTTTTTTTAAAAATTTTATGCAAATCATATGACCTGGCCAATTCATAGTTTTGTTGTAAATGGAAAATTTGTGCATATTTGAAACTTCTGCAATTTATTTCCATTAACTTTATGCATGTTTATTATATTTTATATAATAAACATGCATAAAGAATGCATGTTCATAGAATTTCCAGCCTTTTACTCTCTAAGTGCCATGAAAATATCATTATTTTCATACAAATGACATTATTTTTTATAGAATTAAGAAATATCTCATTATCAAATTGCTTCATTTTTCAAGATTTCAACTCCAGTTAACTCCAGGTCACTGTGGTATTGTTGATGGTTGAAGGTTCTTGCCTCAGACTATTTGTTCATTTCAGTGGAACTAAGTCCTCTTTTGTGGTGACTCATTGTGTAAGATATTTTAATGAGGACCTGGAGACTTAACAGTTTATACAGAGTTTGAAGGTCCTACAACCTACATACAACCTCAATTCATCTTACTATTCACTTAGCAAGATCGAAAACAATTGGTCAGCTAGTTCAGGTATGTTATAATGCACTGGATCTGATCAAATTTGCAGGATTGTGCCCAAAATATTTTTTTGAGCATTAATTCTTTTGATTTGGAGCTTCTTTAGAACAATAGTGTCTCTCATTGAGTGACTACTCAATGAATGAATCATGGAATATTTTAAAAAAAACCAAAACAAAACCTGGAGTGTTGGTGGTTCTGCAGAAATGGAACTCAAAAACAAAACAGACACTCGCATGAGAAACAGGTTTTAGTGTAAATAGTTTTGTTTTTGCTTGAGGTTGGTTAGTTTATAGCAATGGGCAAGTCACTACAGATTCAACTGATTCACTTGGTTCTAGAGCCTCAATGGAAATTACAGTGTCTATGAATGAATTGTTCATAATGAATGAATCATTTATAACTTGGCTAATACTACAAACTAAAGGCAGAGAAAACATTGAACTTGGTGGTTCTCCAGAATTTTCGGATTGTTTGTGGTACGCAAACAACAAGACAGAAACAGAAACACACTTTTTGTCAAATTTTACAAAAGTATTATAATTCCATTTTTTGGTTGTGAATCAACTTACTGAAAATAATACTGAAGAAATCATTATCACTGTGACTGACTTTATCTTTCATATCAGAGACCGTTCTTGTAAAGCTGAGGTTCTTACATATAAAGAACACTGAACTAGAATTCTGTGACCTTCTGTATCATTAGCTTCTTCTTGGAACAAAATAAATTAGATAGAAGAGCCACTTCATCCTGTTTCTTAGCACATCAGATTCTAAGTATGTTGCAAAATGCTGCTTTTTTCCAGTGGGGGTGTGTGTGTGAAAAAGAGAGAGAGAGAGAGAGAGAGAGAGAGAGAGAGAGAGGGAGGATGAGAGAGAGAGGGAGAGAGAGAGAGAGAGAGAGAGGGGTCAGTATCAGTATAAAAAAAAGGTTGTGGTAAGTGCTAAGTTATCACATATCGCTGTTAACCGAACCTCGAGATATCTGGTGAGGAAATGACACAAGAAATAAGAGATATATAGAAATAAAGAGAATAAAAAACAAATTGCAGTAACGAGAAAAAGAAATAAAGGGATATTAGTGGAATTTGTTGGAAGAAGTTGAATTTAGGAATAGAGAGATTAAAAAGAAAAGAAAGATAAAATAATGACACATGCGAGAGGAGTAAGGAAGTCCCTGATAATTTCCTCTGCAGGTACGTACACTTTCAGTAAGCTATAAGCTACACTTACTGAAAATGGTGCTTGTGGTTAACTGGGACACCACCGTGTGTGTGTGTGTGTGTGTGTGTGTGTTTAAGCAGATTGAGAAACTCATCAGTAGTCAAAGCTTCCACGCTTCACCACATTGACACCATGTGCCATCAGTATAATGACTTCCAACCCATCAACATTGGAAATTCATCAATTAAAATAATCACTGAGATATGAGTACCAAGAAAACGTTCATCTGTTTCTGAAAGGTGAGTTATTTCTTTAAATATTGTGTATTGTACTGTCAGTTTTATATATGAGAGACACACCAATCCTATTCTTAGCATCGGACATGGTCTGAAATGGTATGGTTGGTATCTGGATTGGACTTACAGATTTTTGGACACATTTTGTAGTCAGGTTTTGTTCAAGTATGCCTTCAGGTTTCTTCATGCTTTCTTTCCTTGAATATATGAAAGCATGGCAGTATCATTTTGGGATTTGGCATCGGGTGATATTAGAGCTTTTGTATTATTACAGAGTCCAGAATGGGCTCAGTGTATGTACAGCAGTTTGAGTGTTTATAATAATAATAATAATAATAATAATAATTATTATTATTATTATTATTATTATTATTATTATTATTATTATTATTATTATTGCTATTATTATTATTATTATTATTATTATTATTATTATTATTATTATTATTATTATTAAGAAGAAGACGAAGAATATTTTCATACTCTTTATTTATTTATTTATTGGTGATTACTGCATTGATTATGAGGTCAATGCACTCTTAATGCAATCCATGTCTCGGGATCTGTTTTAATGTTATGACATCTAAAACACTTTTGACCACAAGACAACGGTCAGGCCGTCATTGTGCGGAAACACAACCTTAATCAAAAGCACAGTGCTCCTGTTTGTGAGACAGGAGACTCAGACAGAGAAAGATATGCCTTGACAGAGAGAGATATGCCTTGACATTTTAACTGCACTCCTACCTGGTTGGTGGGTGGTTGTGTTTTTTTTTTTTTTTTTTTTGTGGTTTATATGTGCTCATTGTGGTTCAGGCAGTTTTCCACTCAAAGTGGTAGTACAAGCTTGGCTAATAGAATCGAAAACTAATGAATTGGCATGGAAGACACCCGTATTACAAGAACAATAAGTGTGCAAGTTAGTAAGTAAGTAAGTGAGTAAGCAACAAAAAAGTGATTTGGACATTGGGATAAATCGGTTATTCTGTTGATGTAAAAGCTTACAGACTTTATAGAGTATACCTTTATGTAGGTGGGGAGAGTCTTTGCCCATGATAGACAACAGTTTAATCCAGCATCACCTCCTGAAGCACCAGTCCCAGCAAGTCCTGGTTTGTCCCAGTGGAATCTCTTTTGTTTTAGTCAATCTGAGCTGTAATTTGTTCCTTCTGTACAACTTAACAGTTGTTGACGAAAGCTTGCCTGAACTAGGGTCCTTAGTGAGGAAGTGAGCAGTCAAAGATTTATTATGAGTCTCTCTAATGCATGCTGTATACATGACATAAAAACCTCAACCATGCAACTCTCACTTTTCTGGCTTAGGTGATTAATCTTCAGAATACCTCCAGAATGAAGACAAAGATGCTGAATGGCCAGATCCTGATGCTCTTGATGATGTCACTCATTTCTTCAAGCAAGGCCAGTGAAAGTAAGGAGTGCTGATTGAATCATCAGCAGTCATTATTATCTGTTGCATTATTATTTGGGAATAAGGACATTTTGGATGCTTAATCTATTCTCTTGTCGTGACACGTTTTTGTTTTTCTTCCTTGTCCTGTGTCCACCCGAGTTCTTTCATTTCCCTATGGTGTTCAGCTGTTCTCTGTTTAGATCTTGGTAGACACGAGTGATGTTTTCATTCTTGTATGTTTTGCTATCGCCGTCAGTATACACTGACCCCCCTAATGGAGTTTCAAAAGCCTTCAATGAACCACAGACAAAAGAAAATGGTCAAAATCTGTTTGTTTGTGTGTCTAAAACACTTTAGGAAACTTTTAAGCATGTAAAAATGCTTCTGTTGTAGTTTCTAATTTTGCCTTTCTAATTTTGTGTCCTTGTGGCTGAGATACATGCAAAAGAGGAACATACTGCAGTTCAGGATAGTCTGTAGTTATAGAGCTTCGGCCATTTCAGTTCATCTATCAGCAGCAATGTTGTATAATATCACAGTAAGGTATATTGATTGTGTGTTTTTCTGTGTTTTTGTGTTTGTGTAGATCTGAATTGCTACACTGATGGCATAAATCTCATCACGTGTATCTGGAACACTTCTTCAGTGGAAGACAGATTTCACATAACACCAACCACCAAATGTTCCCTGAGATGTGATTTCAATGAGTAATGTATTATTTTCATTACTACATGACAGAACTCATAGCTGTGGTTTTAAGACAATAGTCTTTAGAACTAGTCTTTAAAAAAAAAAACCCTGAACCCTAAGGTTCTGTATTTGTATCGTTTATATTAAAACAGCTCTATAATCATTCTTCAGAGAATGCGTAAGGTAAAATCAGCGCAGTTACTGTTTGGAATTGTAAGTTAATGCTGTGAGATATGTCAAAATGAATGGCATACTTTAGAAAAGATCCAATAGTTGATCAAATTTGTAATGTAAACTGAAGTGATAGAAACACCTCAATGAGAGGGAGGAGTTTTGCTGATGCAATACTTTGGGCTGAATTTTCATAACGCAGTGTTGTTTTTGTTGCAGTACATTTATAAATAAAGAACCATCTAATGTGGATTAGTTTGTATTATTAGTTATCAGGATTAGTTTATATTAGTTTAATGTAGATTACTTTATAATATACTGTATATAAAGAACAATTTTGGGTTTTCCACATATAAAGCAAGTGTCCGGTTCTTTACTGAGCCCTTTTAAGAGTGTGGCTTTAAAATCAGAAATTATTCATACACATAAATGACAGAATTAAGCAGTTTCTCCTTAAATCCTTGATTATTTCTGACGATCACTTGAATAAGTATATAGACTAGTATATAGGCTTTTGTTTAAATAAGGAATTGTTCTTAAATGTTGTGTGAATTGGGTTAGAAATGACATAAAACTGAAAATCTTTACTCAACACATCCTAAAATGTTTTACTCCTTTCATACCACAGCAATTTGGCAGCAATTAATGAATAGTCGATGTTAATTAGTTAATAGTTTATTAATTAAAACGTTACATTTGTGTTTCAGTTTCATACGTATTCACAAGCTCGAAAGTGACCTGGTGCCTCAGCAACAGCCACAATTACGTAAAGGAACTCTGACATTTCTAAACAAGGTATGGAATTATTTTGCAGTGTGTGTAAAATGATTTGCTTTAGAAATATACTCATTTATATATTCATTTATTTATTTAGTTGTTCATTTTTTTAAAATGGTTCAATAATACATTGATTGGAGACTGTGAAACCTGAATTGAATCCCAAAGATTTCTGACAATAACAGGAATATTGGCCATTCTTTCTGGTTGGGAGTTTTGGCGTACTATCTCAATCAAAATGACACTAGCCAATCATGGGCATCTGTGTGATCATGTATTTGAAAGAGGGCAGATAGTGCTGTCTTCCAAGTGCCCAAGACACTAGAGACTCCTTCAAAAAAAAAATGGAAACATGTCTCCTTGCAGAAAATGTCAGTGCATCAATGTTTAGATGTGCATCAATGTTTAGACATTTCCTATTTGTGTCGCGTGTACACTTTTGGAGTATAGATTTTTTTTGCTAAATGGATATTTTTTATTCAGGAAATGGCACATAGCATTGCATTATTATGTTCTAGAATAATTATTTGCTAATCTGATACAACTGTTGATTCCAGTCTTTAACTGCTGGGGAGTCATTTCCCAAACTGAATGTATGGTGTGAAAATAAGAGTGAAGCAGTGGAAAAAATGGCTTTTCATACAATAAGTAATGGTAAGCCGCTTCAACTGAAGCTTCACTTTTCATTTTTTTCACCTGTTTGATTTTTAACTTTTCATTTTATTTTCTTTTTAAATGAAACATGGTGCGTTAAGCATTTTTCCCTCCCAGGAAACCATAGGGGGGGATGCAAACTTTTGCACTCAGTGTGCGCTACGTGTTGTGTTAAGAAGGCATAACTAAACTCTGTGTGTGTGTGTGTGTGTGTTTTATAGTTAAGATGTATCCTCCAAAGAAGCCACTTGTGAAAGGACTGAATATCACTTGGCAGTGCGGTTCTCCTAAATCTGACTTTGTCAGTGATGTGGTGTATGAGGTGCAGTGGGGTTTACTCGAGAACAGCTGGGAGGTGAGCCATCACTGTCTTACTCTTTTTCTTTCTGTCTACATCCCTATTAACTCCAAACTGTACTTTTAACGTACCAAAAGTGCTATAGGCATAAAGTTGCTTTTATCAAAGCATATTTCTCTCTGCCTGTATAGAAGAGCCAGGTGGCATCTACAAAACAGGAGCACTGTGAGTTACCAGAAGAGAAACTAATCTTGGGGAGGGAATACATGGTCAGGGTTCGGTCCGCTTCTGAAGAAAAAATCTGGAGCGAGTGGAGTCCAGTCACTGTGTGGAAATCCACTGTGGGTTTAGAACCTATATCTGGTAAGCACACTAAATTCTTGGAGAGCTCTCTGTTTATGTTCATTTCATTCTAATTCACAAGAGTCAGACATCACTGAGAGTACTATTAGTAAGGAATAAAACATGAGGGAGCTTGCTGTTAAAAGCAAATAATTATTAGGCCATTATTACCTCAGTGTTGGTTGTTTTCCTATAACAGGACATCTCATATTGTTTTATTCTTCCTATATATGCCTGTAGTTACAAATAAAGAAGAAATATATATAGGATTATACAATATACATACATTATAGTAGTCTTTACACAGTCGTTCCTTTCTCTGTTTTTAAATACAGTAGCAGAAAAAAGTACATGTCATGTACAGAAAAGTACTTGTCATGTTACTGAGAAACCACGAGGCATAAAGTTCTCTATCCTGAGGAATTTCCCATAGCACAAAACAGTTACACTTACATAATTACAGGTTTACTGCAAAACTGTTACAAAGCACCAACACTGTAGACTCCTTCTAAAAATGTTAAATAAACCTCTCTAATCAATGATGATGGTTTATTTTTAATTGGTTTATTTTTAGGTTTAGCATGTTATCTGTTAAATAAACTATGAACTAACACCTTCAAGAATTTAACAAGTCATCCTGTAATGTACTTTACAATAACTGTATGATGTCTTCTCTCCTCTATTTACAGAAGATCCCATTATACCAGGTGGATTCCATACTTTAATCAGCCTTGGTATAATTATAACAGTTGCAGTCTTTTTACTGACTTTCTTCTGCCTCCAGCGTCACAAGAGGTAAGTGGTAGCCTCCATATTCACAATCATACCAAGGGAAAGGAAAAGAATATTCGGCCATATGGAACAAAATTTGGATGTTCTGGTCATTCCTCTTTAATGATGTTAATTTAAAATACCTAATTGCATTGCATACACAAGTTTTCTGCTAAAGACTAATGCAAACAGTTGGCTTTTTTTCAGGTTTATAAAGTGGCAATATGTACCCACGCCTGCGAAATATTTTGGGGAGCTTTTCTCAGACCACGCTGGTGAATTTAAGGTAAGGTCAAGTTGAAAAAATCCACCACACTGTTAAAATCATTGTTAATAGCCAAGTAGGGTTGATTTTTTCCTTTCAGTAGTGTGATGGAAGACTCATCCATCTCTGAATTCAATCCTGTAACATTCTCTTCTTTCTTAGTCATGGCTGGGTCCTACTGTGAATGAAATGTATATCCAGACTGATTCAGAGTGCATCTCACCTGTGACAGTCTTCAAAGTCTGCAATTCTGATATGCTATCCAAACAGAGGGAAAAAGATGTCAACATAAAGGATGGCAACAGCTCCAGTTTCTCCAACTCCATTTATTTCCTGTCCCAGAGCTCGAAATCTCGCACAGCAGATCAGCTGGAGCCATGTTCGGCAGATTGTCCGTATGGCCCAGCAGGAGGAGGCAGTGTGCAAGAGAAAATTCTGCCAGCCGTTCATGATAATGGCAGTGACACTGAATTGAATGAGGTCACCATGAGCACCCCTTTGGAAACGTCCTCCTCCTACAAGCAGCTGCAGAAGCTGCGGTTGGACATCCAGAGCCCGGATTCAGGGTTCGCCGGCAGCTCCGAGGAACAAGAAAGCCAGGAGGAGTCTGGAAGTGAAGGACTTCCTAGCCCGCCAGTGGTGGACAACACTCTGCCCATCCACTGCAATCTACCGTGCCCAGTCCCCCAGCTGACAAGAGTCCCTCATTTGGGAATCCCACCTGGTCCGGCATGGAACCCATGGAATAACCAACCATTCCTGAACCCGCCTCCAGAGATCTACAGAAACGTTCTGCTGGGAAATTCCAGTACCCTGGATTTCTCGGGGATTCTGGAGCCCTCAAGTGATGATTATATGCCTGTTAAGAACGTTTAAGGTTGATCATGTGACACAAGTATACACAAACCCACAAGGAAAGATGACAGGAACTCAGGGAAAACGTGATGGACAACCGTTCTATAAACTCTGGCTAAATTAAGCACATAATGTAAAAATTCACAATGTATTCATTCTAATGATGAACAATGTTCTCAGATTTCTGTAATGCTGGAGGAATAGTACCTTTCTATTTTGTGGCCTTAAGTTTGATTAAGATCAGGCCTACCTAATGTTGGGTGAAATATCAAATAGTTTTAAGATTGCTTCATAATATTTGTGTGGTGGTCTCGTAAGCATGTCACTGACACCACTACTTTAGGAAAACGTAAATATATTTGACCAGAGCAATGTAGAATTATTTAGTATAATTTATAACTTTGCTTTGTCTTTCCATCTGGAAAGGAGCCACTGTGATGAGACACTTTAGCAAATTATGTGGTAAAAGCAATCAGGCTGCTTAAAAATATCTAAAACCATGCTAGCCAAGTGTGTTTTTATTCATACAATGAATGTTCTGATTATTTGGATGCCTATGTGCTAAATGGACTGAAAAGCCTAAGCTGAATTTGTGACCAGGATAACAACTGCCAAAATATTTGCAATGATCCTGCGCCTTCACATCATCGTCATCAAAACAGAGAAGAGCTCTAAACTTCTAATTCTTAGAAGTTTAGTAGAAAGTGTCAAAATTTGACCATGTAAAAAGTTTGTCGAACGAGTGTTTACTGACATTAGTGAACATCACTGCGGTTTGACACATTTATTTTGGGTTAGAAAGCCATCAGATATGTGTTAGCTATGTTAGCTGTGTCACATGAAACTTAAAACTAATGCTGCAAACACTGGACACCAGACATGTCTTGACTTGTTGCCCCCTTGTTTGCCACATCTACTTGTCCAGTTACCGAAACTGGAGGACTGACATTATGGAGTCTGCTATATTTATCTTGGTATGATTTAAATATCTGAATGAAGCTCATATATAGCAACAATAATTAGTCGCTATAAACTATTTACAGTGGTGTAGATGACATTTTCATTGTTATTATATTTATGTAGTTCTTGCTTGACTGGAATTCAGCAGTGTTTCTTATTATTTTTATTCTCCGTAAATTGTTCGAACCGGTACTGTTGACTGTTTTTGCCTATGTAGATCTTACGAGTGCAATGTCGTGTCACTGTTTGTCATTGTAGTACCCTAAACACCGACAGCCTTAATGTTTAATGAAAAGTCACTCACTTTCCATCACCTAAGTATCACTGCCAGTGCACAGTATTTTGTTCAGTCTGTGTGACCTTATGATGGCATATATATATATATATATATATATATATATATATGTATATGTGAAATGGACATGGTATAGTGTGGTGTGTGTGTACATGTATGTATTTGTGCTGTGCTGCTATGAAAAATTTATAAATAATACTATATAACAATAACAGCATGACATTTGAATTGCTTATGAAGACTAAAAAGTTGTATTTTTCTTAATGGAGAGACAAAAAAATTGTTTGTTTTTGTTGGTTTTTAGTATTTATGTATCCATCCATTCATCCACAAAGTCATCAATTAAGGAGCAATACCTACATTTTATCCATCATCCATGCATCAATCAATACATACATACATTCAGTCACACCCATCCATCCATCCATCCATCCATCCATCTCCATCCATTCAATTCGGAACCAATACCTACCTACCTACCTACCATCCATCCAACGTCCCATTAGTCCATGTCTTCGTGCAAGAATTCTTATTTCCAATACAGCATTATCAATGCAGTTCCTCAGTTTTATTCCGTTCAACAGTTCCATCCATCCATCCATCCATCTATCCATCCATCCATCAATCCATCAATCCAAAAATTCTCATATCCTGTGACAAGGAGTTTTAACAGCAATAGACACACTAAAGCAAACATTTCTAGTAGATCAATCACTAGATACATTCCATTCTTTTGTATTATGTATCAATCCATACATACATACATATGTCCATACATTTTTTCTCATTTCCACTTAATGATTAATGGACATACTACTAATGACCTCACGTTAGCCTTCCTGCTTGTTTCTTTGACACCCGTGGTATCTAACAGAGTTCATCATCACCCACAAAGCCTTACACAGCTGATAAAAAGTTTTGTTTCCTCAGAAACCCTGTCTACTACTCTGTAAAATGTGAGCTCGAGATGACTATTCAGCAAGAAGAAATGACAGTAAAAGGTCTAGTTTCCCTCCAATGAGTCTTCACATCACTCTGGGGTTTCCTGAATGAAGCAATATTGTGAGTAATGAGATGCTGAGCTGTTTGACAAATGAAAAAAGCATGTTATTCTGAGAAGAGACTTGAAAATGAAAAAAGGGATCTTGTTAGTAGAGCATTTTGTTAGAATAGCAAAAGGAAAAAATATGATACTTGAGCGAAGAATAGTCTTTAAATCTACATTAAACTGCGTGCAACCGTCAGAGAATTGTCGGTGCTACATCCGGCGATACAGACACGCTAGTAAAATTGCGTCACTATACCACAGAAACCTTATTTTTTGAGACATCCTCTAAAACTCCCCTCGTCTCACTTTACCTTTCCTTCTTTCCGATACCTATATTTGGTCTGTTTCCTTTTTAGAAAGTGAGAGGATATCTCATTTCAGGAAACAGATTGTTAGAAACAAAGTCTACGGTCACGTATGCAGAGACATTGCAAGTGGAACAATATGAAACGGTTACTGAACAATCCAAAATCCCTGATTCCATTAGATTGTGGTATGGGCACCTTGCAAATTCACATTTTTTTAATACATTGCCATGTAATACTACAGGGGCAGAGCAAGGATTTATAGAATTTATGAACATGGACTACGTAAACAGCTCTTATTAGTCAGTAGATGAGATATATTTTGTCTTTAATGGACAAACCTGTGTTACTGTGTTAAATCCTCCAAGTCCCATCATGAATCACTGCCTACAAACAAGAGCCCCTTACACACACTTTTAATCCCACACACTAATAGTCACCATTTATAAGACTCTTATTCATTCCCACACTGTGATACCCTCAGCTTACTGTGTGCTCTGATGATACCAAGCTTTTATTTACGTTAACTTGTTTCGTTTGACCCTGTTTTTTAATTCTGTTTATTTGCCTAATTTATAGTGTTTGCCAATAACCTGACCTGTGTCTCTCCCTGAGTTTTACCTAGTGTTTTGAAATGTTTGCTTATTGTTTAATAAAAGTGCTCTACCTGCATTTGCAAGTGTCTCAGCCACCATCTTGTGACACTCGCAGATCTGATCACATTCATTTTCCATTAAAAATTCACTTAAAGTATAAGCTTACAATAGGCTCCAATTCTTTGAACCCGTCTGAACCTGTGTGCTAAGCTTTCCAGCTAGCTCTCCCAGCTAGTGGTTAGCGAAAAAAACAATTCTGATTTCTCACTGTTTTGTCATATTTGGCAGGTTTTACCAGTCTTATATAAGAGCCTGAGAATATTGCACTGCAAGTTGACTCTCTAATACTGAAACCCCATTTGTGTCAACATGTGAAAAATGAAAGTTATGACCTGAAATTAAATCATTAGGGTGTTTCCAGTTTACATATTTATAGATCTTTTTATGAGGGTAAAAGTGAACAGATGTTCATAGGCTAATTTAGTAGGATGTTTGGGTTTCATATATGAAACTATGGTGAATGTTCTTTGGAGGAACCGGGTACTGCACTGTACAATCTAGTGTTTTATTAATCTATAATACAATATGACTGAATTCATATGACTGAATTGTGTAATACAACATAGAACACTGCAACATGTAAAAGATAATTACTAAATCACTAAATATGGTATTAAGAGCTGACCTAACATAATAAAAAACAATACTTAATTGTTCCATTGAGGATTTTTATTCATTAGTTTTATATATATATATAGTAATTGCAAAATAATTTAAATATTTAAGGTATGTTGCAATCCTCTTTTTTCCAGTATATATGGTTGATACTGAGCAAAACTCATTATGCCTCTTGGTTCACTGATAAGATCTGACACATTTCAAAAATTTCTAAAACCGCCATTTCTAAAATCAGGTACGTTTTTTGCAAACCTCTTGTTTTAGTGGTTTAGTGTGGGCTCATGAGCAAGTGGAATTATTATTAATAAATATATTGGGTGTTTGAAATATTACATTATTAAACAAAGGTGTTTTCTTTTAAGTATAAACTGAATGATTTAAAAAGAAATCAAGAAAATTTACAGGTATATGTGAACAGTGTCATTATGTGTGTGTGTGTGTGTGTAGAAGGTTGCACCCATTTCTGTATCTTATATCTCTTTAAGCCAGTCAATTTAAGTTTATTATTATAGCATATTAGCATAGATAATCCCCCACTGTAATCACGCTCACACTATCGGGGAATCCTGCACACTCAGTAAGAACATGTGGCATTTAAGGAATTTTCATGTCACACCAACAGACAATGGGAAGCTAGGCTTTGAAATTTCAATAGGAACATTATAGAGAAAAGCTTGCAGTAGTCTAATAGGTGGTGTTAGTGTGAAATAAAAGAAGAAATCTCAAAAGAATCTAACGTAACAAGCTAAATCTCTTATTAAGACAGGGCGTCTTTAATTATTCTGCAGGGTTAATGAATTTACTTTAGTTACTCTGTATAAAGAACAACACTAGAGTGGTTTCTTTGAAATGGATTGTATTCAACTTGGAAATATCATATGATACTGCTCAATTAATGCAGCTTGAGAGTGTATAGTTAGCTTAATTGTTTAAGAACAAGGAGAGTAGTGATTTGATCACACAGCATAATAGAGAGAGAGAGAGAGAGAGAGAGAGAGAGAGATTAAGTAAGACTGAACTCTGATTCTTCAGTTCCAGTTTGAAGGTCATTCAGGAAAAGGGGCAGCTACATGATCAGACCTTTAGATATGCTACAATTCTGTCGTAAATACACGTTAACAGCCTTCTCTCACTTTCCCCTTTTTTTCAGGAGCAGAATTTACCCAGGAGGTTTTGTGATCTGGTTTCCTTTTCAAGAACAGTAGCTATATATTCTTAATATTCAAAGGAAAATATTGCAGTGTTAGAATTGGGCTTAATGGAGTCAGCTACTCCTATACAAGCTTCTTTAGTTCATTTCGTTCTTTCTCCTACTTCGCCAACTGAAAAGCTAGCTAATTGGAATGCTAGTTCATTGTAATGCCAGCTAGCTAATTAAGTCATCCAAATAGATCTAGTATACTATCCTGTCTAGTTAAAAAAAGACATTATTCACAGAAAAATCATACAGTTTCGCATAAAAATTGCTTTTGCTCCTAAGTGGGAGTGTGTGCCAAACAAAATCACCATTATCTAGACAATGACTGTAAATCTAGCTAATTGGAATGCTAGTTCAACATAATGCTAACCAGTTACTATTCAGAACATTACTTAGTTTAAGTCATCTTATCCAGTTAGAAAAACTAGAAATGAAAGTTTTTGGTCACAATGGTGAATGTTTGCCAAATATTAGCTTCCTGTTATACCCCCCCCGGGGGGTAAATTCCCATATGATAGTTCTGTAATCCTGGACAGATTGCTGTAAATCTAGAGCAGTGTTCATTGTAATACTAGCTAGCTAGCCAGTATACCATCTAAACTAGCATCCTACACACTTAGAAAGAAAAAAAAATCTTGTTGCTTTTAGTAACAATGGATAGTGTTTGTGAAAAATTGAGTCTTACTCAATTTTACTTGATTATACTCTCCTCCTCTGAGGTAAAATGTAGCGCAGTTGTGTGAGACAAGTCAACAAGGGCATATTAGAAAAACAGGATAAAACACAAGATACTTCAGTCATGCCAGAGATAATGCTGGAAATACTGCTAGCTCATTGTAATGCTAGCTAGGTAACAAGTACACTACGTAGGTTAACATTCTATCTCGTGAACATTGTTGTTTTTGGTCCAACGGGTGTGGGTATGTCAAGAATTGGGTCTTCAGTGTTGTTTCAGGTTTCAGAGCTCTTAAGGAAAAAAATGATTTTGAGTTTAAGTTAAAAAAGAGAGAGTTAATGAGTTTTTTGTGTGCTGCCATCTTTTTCCTGCTTGTCACCAGTGTTTTCCTCTTCCCTCTGAGATGACGTCCTCGGGGGCCGCACGTGTGTAAAACTCAGACCAACCGCCATCATATATGCTCACATTCGGCTGGCCACATACATGTGCCGCCAGGGCGACATGACACGCTGTCACTGCTGAGCCACATGTGACACACAGTGGACGCTGCAGATCAACACCGGCCCGCTGAAACAGTCCCTTCAGCTGCTCCGGAGGAAGAAACTGGCCAGAGGGGGCCAAGAAAGATATAAAAGGTATGTTGATGGAACCGGGGATGTGGCCGGGTTCAGTGTCTGACACACACACACAAAAGCAAAAGGAAAGAGATGATGTTACCACTTGTTACAGTAATGTCCAAAGTTTTTTAGAAGACTGAGTGTCTTTAATCAATTCCCTCAAACTAATAACTAGTTTTATTATTTTTTACAAATAATATCTTAACTGGATCAAGAATGTTATTGTACAGATAACAACAACAACAAAAAAAAATAAAACTAATAAAACTTTTGTCTACTGTTGATTTCCAGAGGTTTGCAACATCTGAACCCCAGACTCTGTGGGTCAGTGCGTGATAGCACGTAAGCAGCGTGTTCAGACAAGTGACGCAAGCGCTACAAGAAGATCAACAGTGTGCAATAACAGATAAGGCAGATGTTTATCATTAACTCGCTGTCTGATAAGACTGTTGTGTAGTTCAGCACAAATGTTTAGTTCCACTGATTGTAGAGATCTACCAAAGATCAGAAGGGGTATATACAGACAGACGTTGCCTGTATAATTGCTTGTCTTTTATGTGCAAATGTTTCCCCAACAATCTGTAAATGTGTTTTTTATGCCTAATCCAACTTAAGGCAATCCAGATTAATGTCTGTGTTTTGAATTAAATGCAATAATCACCTAATGCCATAAGGCCTAATTATTTGATTTAAATAATGCAAGCAATGCACATACAGTGGTCATGGAAGTGGCACAACAATAACAAAATGATATTTTAAATGCATTATGTATCCAAGTGCCATTTAATAAATGGTTTCGGGTGCACGTGCATCTGTTGTACTGTTTTGCAGAACAATTTTATACATGCATGCGCACCAGGTTTTCTGTCAACTGTCTCACTCTCACACACACTTACTGTCTCTAGGCTCAGGGTCTCTTCCCCTAAATCGCCCCGCTGGTCGCGCGTCCACCACCTGGAACTCTTTCGTCTCGATATTGTCCAACATGTCCTCGTACGTTTTCACCCACGACCGGTTAAGCGTGGCCCGGTAATCCGTGGGCTCCGGCTTCTCGCGCACCTCCGTCACCGGGTATCCTTCCTGCATCCATTGTTTCAAACCTCCATCCAGCACGGACACAGTGCGGTGACCGAACACGCGGAACATCCACCAGACGCGCGGGGCAGAAAACGCGCCCTGCTCGCTCGCATCGTAAACCACCACGTGCGCGTTGTTGGAAACCCCAAGGCGCGAGACGTACTCCGCAAAGTCGCCTGCCGGAGGGAGCATGTGATCCAGGGGCGAGGTCCGGTCGCTGCAGCGGTCCAGGTCGAAATATGCAGCACCGGGTATGTGGTGCTTCTTGAAGTCGCTCACGGAGTTGCGCTTAAGTTTCGGTAAGTACCAAGACGCGTCCAGGACACGCACATTAGCCCCCGTGCGCGTTTTGATGGCCTGGGACAACCACTTGGCTGTAACCAGCGCTTTGGTTTGGAGAGACATTGCGGAATAGAAAGGTGTGAAATTCACCGAGAGGTAAACTGAAAGCTCATAAATCCAGGCGCTGGATGATTCATTAATGAATCGGTTCGATTTGGAGCGACTCTTTTAACGGGATTCGGCAAATCGATTTTTGCTGCCATCTGATGTTTTCTCGCGTGCACAATATAAAAGGCCGTGATCTTTTTATTAACAGCTGAAATATTAGAATTAGTATTCGCGTATATTATGATTTTAATCTCTATCATAAAATATACGAACCCATCCTCTATAGGGCATGCAATATGATTTAGCTGGGAAAAGGGGGCGTAACCAATAGCGCACTCGGTATTTGCATATTAAAATAAAAAAACGGCAAACATGAGTTACCTTACAACGGGGGCGGGGTCAACAATGTATTAATATGCAAATACGGGCCCTATAAAACATGTTATGCCGGTGTAGGGGGCGGGGACAATCTATTTTAATATTCAAATACTGGCTTTGCGATGTAGTTTACTGATGGAAAAGTTCATAGTACACAGTCCAGAGTGCCTCAATCTTCTTATAAACACAATGTATTGATCTCAGCATGCAAGTAGCTACTCAGTACAGATAAAAATGTTACAGTCAGAACTGACATCACTACTGAAATTCTTTTCGCATGACTAAAAGAACTGTGTCCATAAACCACAAGGCAATGTCAATACATTCATACTACTGATGTATACATTATCTTTCCAATGGAAATGACTTTATAACTTGCATGGCAGGCTCCCCATATTCACTGATTAAATGTGTAAGTGGTGAAACATTCGGCGAGTATATACATACTACCGCTCAAAAGTTTGGGATCACTCAAAAAAATTTTTTATTGTTCTCCAAGATAACACACGAAATTAGTCTGAATAGAAAATATAGCAAAAGAACAGGACATGCTGACATGTCAGAGTTAGAAATAATGATTTTGATGCAAATGATGAATGTTTTCTTCATCGAAGAAACCACCTTTTGCAGCAGTTACAACCTGGGCATTCTAGCTGTCAATGTTTCAAGATAATCTGATGAGATTTCACTCCATGCTTCCTGGAGCATCTCCCACAAGATGGGTTGGCTGATAGAGTCTTCCTCCGTAGCCGAAATCAAGCTTTGATCCCAAACTTTTGAGCGGTAGGGAACGTATATTTATAGTAGTTATAATGTAAGGGCTAATGGTAATGGGGCAGTGGGAGCACTGTGGGTAAGGCATTAACCTACTTATTAGAAGGTCAGGATTTTAAATCTTAGCACTGCTAAACCTCTCATAATGGGCCATTTAAGCAAAGCTTCTAACTCTTACCTGCTCAGATATATAGGGCTAAAAGTAAAATGTAGTGTCTTTTCATGTTTGAGTTGCAATTACAGCCAATAGTTTAAAATGTTGTCCTGTTTAGAATATAATGAAACACTATTTTCGACATCTCCATCAGTAGATATATAGTCATTAGATTATAAACACATGCCATGCTCGGTATAGTTTTAAGGTTTGATAAAAACTAAATGATTCACATTGCTGATTCGATTCTTTCAAGTGACTCAAAGGGACTGATTCAGAATCGAATCAGTCCCTTTGAGTCACTTGAAAGAATCGAATCAGCATTCGATCACTATTCCTGACTAATCCCTTATCTGTCATGTTAACTGATAGACAGTAAATGATTCACATTGCTGAATCGATTCTTTCAAGTGACTCAGAATCCATTTACTGTCTGTCAGATAACATGACAGATAATGGATTAGTCAGGAATAGTTTGATTCAAAGACAAAATAAATTATTAGATTTTTCAGGTTTTCTCTAACGTATTATATTATTAATTTCTCAGTCTGTCGCCTATGATACGTTTCCAAAGAGTTATTTATCACAAGACGTTACAAAGATTTAATGACTCTCACCTGACACCATACAATGTTTATAATGTTGTTTTAACCATTTGTTATTTTGTTTTAATATAAAATCCTAAATTGCTCCCAGTACTAACAAAAGCAGTCCTCTGCACTCCAGTAATTTTTTATGTGGAACCTTTCGCTGAGCTCATGCTTTCTAGACGACCTCTAAAAACGTGCAACACACAATTGAGCCACATGCTGTGGAAGTATAGCGTTAACAACAACTCCGAATGATTATTATTTAATGACCATTTAAATATCGCACCATGTCGATTTCATTGTTAAAAAGGGGGCTCGAATTGCTTAATGAAGATCTTAAAGGTAAACCTTGCATTTTGTACTCAAGGACTTTAGCAGCCAGCTAAACTGATTATAGCTAACTGGTGGTAATAGCTAAGACCTCAGAAAAATAACAATACTCCACTTCCTTCTCCGCAGTAATTTCCAATGCTTAAGGTATAGATGAAAATCATATTCAGCATGTTTCCTCCTCGTCTGGCAATATAGATTCAATGACTTAATGTATTTTTTTTTATTTTTTAAAAAATAAAGCACTAATGAGAAAGCAAATGAGCCCTGGAGAAGAGGATGCATTGGTGTCAAATTGTTTTCGTGTTGTTTTTGATCATTTAACTCCTGATTTCTGAACTTTGGTCACTTCTTTGACGGTGTAGTCATATTTATAAATTGAGTATAATATTAATGATATTGTTAATGATAAAAGAAATGCATAAGAATGTATATTTCCCTTTGGGATTATCTATCTATCTATCTATCTATCTATCTATCTATCTATCTATCTATCTATATATCTATCTATCTATCTATCTATCTATCGTTCGTGACCACAGTTCAAATCAGCACAACCTTGTGTGTGTTCATTCTGAAGATTTTTCAAAACGTAATCATCAACCTCATGCTCTTTCTCAACCTATTAAAGGTGTAACCAAGGGGCAGAAGAGGAAGAGCACCAAGAAGGTATCAGTGATGGATCAGATCAGCACCAATAAGCAGGGTGTTAGGAAGCAGATCCGAAGACTTCAGGCCCACAACACAACCAGAAAAAACAAAGCCACGGTGAAAAACAAGCAGATCAAGGACGCCTTGGGTGAGCGATTGAATTCATTTTGCGTGAACTATGGATAGAAAGATGATGGGTTTCTTTTAACTTCTGTATGCTTGTTTTTTTTCCCCATTGTAGAGGAATACAGAAAGAAACAGAAGAAAAGTCATCTCGATTCCAACCTGCAGTACTTCCTGGGATCCAGCTATAAGATGCAGGAAAGCTGTAGCAAGAAGGTACTTGAAATATTATACCGAAACAGACGTGTTGTGGAAATGAACCGGATATACTGTCTAGCTAAGAGAGTTTATATTTAAAGCGAACATTTTTTTTACCTTGGCATCATTATTTCAAATAGTTGTGATGCCATACATTTCAATCACAAGGCAACACACTTTCTTTTCTAACATGCAGTCTAGATTGCTGTTCTAAGCTTTACATAACTTGGTCGAAATTCAGCGCTGTTCAGTGTGTTTTGTATCAGTAGTAGTAAAGCATCCTGATAATACAAATACAGTTATTAATGACAAATTATGGGATATTTTTCTTTTGATTAACTATAATTGGACAAAACTGACTGTCAGAGAAGAAAATTGGCAACAGGTTTAATTTGTTTGTTTTTACTTGACCAAGCTTGCTTGTTTGTCTTTTTTACTTTGTTGTCATATTATATGCTATAAAATTTACTATTTAGTTTTAGTATGAAGTTGGAATTTTTTAAAGATTCAAGAGCTGTTTTTAAATCTCGGATACAATTTCTACCATGTCAGTATTTATTTATGGCACTATTTCAACCTTTTAGTTTTCAGATTTATTATTGTTATTGCTGTTGGAGTTAATTTATTAATTAATTCTCTTTGGCTTGAGAAAATTAGTAAGTAAATGCTTTTTTTTAATTGCATTTTTGTTTTCTTTTCTAAAATTCCTTATTTTTTTTAGCTTGAATTAGCTTGAAAAGTGTTTCTGATTAAAAACAAGGGAAAAAAAACATTTCATCTGCCAAGAGAAGAAAGCAGGTTTCTCAAGATGCCTGAAATAATTATTCTCCTTTCTGTTTTTCGTAGAAAACAGTAGAACCGTGCACCTAATGGAAAGGCTTAAAACAGAAACACTGATCATGATCTGATTATTTAAGTTCTGTATGTAGACACATACAGTGTTAGCGTTTTCATTTTTAGGCTCAGTGGAGCTACTTATGAATTTAGCCTAGAAACATTATGCTTTAAAGCCACACTTTTTGTTTTTACAGTAAGCAGATCATCGAATAGAGTAAATACATTTGCTGCTCATCGTCTCTCCTGTGTTTCAGATCGTTCAGCAGAACACAGGCCGTCAGTCACGGCACCAGACAGAGAAACCCGTCAAGAAACAAGAAAAAAAGCAATCCATTTTCACCGAGGCGGAATTCCAAAAGTTCCAAGAGGAATACTTTTCTAAGCTTTGATCTCACTTATGTGAGACTTACTGTGGACACTTGTTTGATGATGTAGAGGAGGAATTCCTGCATTCCAGGAAAACATCTGGAGAAGTCACACATGCACATGGACAGACATGTGGAAATTCAGTTTCCATTTTTGTGAAATGATCTTAGTTCTTGTGTTTATTTTCTAACTTGCATGGCAGACTCCCCATATTCACTGATTTAAATGTGTAGGTGTTGAAATTTTCGGTGAGTATATACACTACCGCTCAAAAGTTTGGGATCACTCAATTTTTTATTGTTTTCCAAGGAAACGCACACGAAATTAGTCTGAATGGAAAATATAGCAAAAGAACAGGACATGCTGACATGTCAGAGTTAGAAATAATGATTGTGTTTGTTCTCGTGTTTATTTCTTTTTGCAAATAAATATGTTTGATGGTTTGCATAAAGCTGTGTTTATGTTTTATGACTTGCTTCAGAGCTACTTCAATAAGGATTTTGGATGTAATACATATTGCTGAAGGCATGGATGGATGTGGATAGATAGATAGACAGACAGACGCCAAAGTATGTTCCAGTCAAACTGGTCAGATGGTGTTGATTCATTTTCTCTAACAGCAGCTCTGACTACATTCAGTAAGATCTCTCACGTATATTAATGATCTTGTTATAATACATTGCTTTCGATCATTCAGTTATTGAATTTTTATTTTTGGTCACTTTGATGGTGTAGTCATGTTTATATATTGAATATATTAATCATGTTAATGCTGAAAAAACAGTGGTGAACACAACTGATATCAACCCGAACTTTGTGTGTGTTTGTTCTGAAGATTTTTCAGAACGTAACCAACTTCATGCTCTTTCCCAAGCAAGGGGCAGAAGAAGGAGAGGCCCAGGAGGGCATCAGTGATGGATCAGATCAGCACCAGTAAGCAGGGTGTTAGGAAGCAGATCTTCTAACTTCCAGTAAAATCACTGGTGTTAGATCGATAGAAAAACCTTATTGATTTTATAGTAACTACTGATTTAGAGGTACTTGTATGATGGATGTAAATGCTAGTTAACAAAGACAAATGCTTGAAAAATTGTTGATTACAATGATGTTGTGTGGATTCTCTGTAACAAGCTGCGTTAAAAAATATCGATTTAAGGAAAACAGCATTACGGTACATGGATAAAGGGTACACAATTGTTTAGAGGAAAGGTACAGGAAAGTAATTAACAAATATTATCTAGGATTATTTTCCCATAACGGAACACCTTGTTTTGTTTTATTATTTACTTGTGTAGAAGGTGTTTTTGAGCAATATGAAACCGAGCTGAGTCGACATTTCATTATCAGGAAGTTTCAGATGTGTTGCTCTTCCAGTTTAGTTAGATATTTACACTTACATAAAAATAAGTGCAAAATCCTAAGCATTGCAATCCAACTACAGGCATGGCAATGGATAGTAGAAAGAAACGAAATCTATGCAGATGAAACCTGTGGAACTCCATATAAGAAGCAACCAGACATCAGGGTCAATCCGGCAGCCCTCGAGTTATCAGTAGAGTTATCAATCATATAAGCTCTACTCTTCTGGAAAACCTTTCCACTAGATGTTTGGATTTGTGATCATTCAGACACAAGAGCTTTGGTGATGTCAGGGGAGGACTTCTGGGGTGCAGTTCATCTCAAATGTGTTCAGTGGAATTGAGCCAGAATCAGGGCTCTGTGCAGGACACTCGAGTTCTTTCAGTGCAACCTCGACAAACCACGTCTTCATGGAGCTCACTTTGTGAAATGCTTAATGATCTGCCTTATCTCTTCTTCAGGGAACCCAGTTTCTGTTAGTGTTGTTAACTGCATGTCATATCATGTTGATTCAGTCCCTTGGACTTTCAAGAGGCTCACTTGAGCTATTAAAGTGCCGGAAAGGCCCTTAAAATGAAGATAGTGGTAATTCCCCCTAAGGGAAAATACTAACAGGAAGTTCTAAAAAAAAAAAAAAAAAGAGGTAGCAATGAAGGAAAGTCACTAAGGGTGTGTTAAAATCACTTTGCATGGTTGCATGTTTTGACAGCCTGAGCATGATTAGCATGAACAATATGTAGGCTGGCAAACAGGTTCTACAATGTCACGTGTGAAGTGATGTATGTGCTTTTTTGGGAAAGCCTGGCAGTGAGCAACATGCTGAGATACACACAGGTACGAAATCCAAAACAGCGCATTCTCTGTGATATATGATAACGTAGCAGAAAGAAAGCTACTAGCAGGGGGAAAAGTGACATTCGAAAGGATGGAAGGAATGTCGCAAGTGAGTATTTTATTGATTTATTTTTAATGTGGCTCGGTATTGAGTAGACTCACAGCTCAAGGTTTACAGTATATAATTTACATTAATTCTTGTACCAAAATGTGTTTTGTACAAAAATATACAAATATTTAAATATACAAATATATTTTTTTTTAGGAAGCAAGTCCCAAACCTAAATGTCCAGCTCGTCCTCCACCACCTGATCCCTCAAAGCTACGAACCCTACAACTTTCCAGGCTTGAGCAGACAGACGAATTACAAGCTCAAACATGTAACCTATCACTAGAGGATCTAAAAATTCCGACATACATTGACGTGTTGTCTGACAAGTCGCAAACTAAGGTACCGAGTTTCACAGCGCAGAGATATTTTCTTTCTTTCTTTTTTTTTAACAAAGTTTTTCTAACTTGAATGCACTTTTGTCAGTAGGGTGTAGCTCCAGCCAGGCCTCCACCTCCAGTACTGAGGAAATCATTCCATTCTCAGACCACAGAGACAAAGGTGGATCTTTCTCTTACAGCATTCTTTACCTCTTTAGGTGCATCCTTTCTGATCTGTTTTACATGTCCTATGTATCTTTTGACCTTTTTATAGGATTTAAATGGTCATGCAGAGACATCAGAGATCAAAAATACAGAAATCTCTCTGTATAATGGGAAACGTGTGGAAACAGTGGACGGTTCGATGTACAACGACATTCTTCCCAATGAGAGAAGTCTCAGAGTACGTCGGAGATGAGGGTTAAATGTGCAGTGTTTTGTCCAGCTGCTGGAATCCCATGAGGAATAATATCTCGGCATTGTCAGAGCTCTGATGCCCCTAAAGGTTCTTAGTTAGTTCTTTGTCAGGATGTAGAACCTTTAACATACATGCTACATACTTTCCTTTGTGCAAAAGGTTCTTTGTAGTAGACAAAAAAGTTCTTAAGACCATAAAAAGGTTTATGGCACTAAGAAAAATGGGCTAAGGAAATAGAATCAGTTACTGAAAGGTTCTTTAGGAAACAAAAATGGTTTTGAAAACCCCTTCTTGGTTCTTCCTGGCTCTTTTACTTGAGCTACTAAGATTGTAGTTTAGTCAGCATAACTCACATTACGCTCTGCACAGAATTTCCTCCAGTTCCCGAGGTAATTAGATGGATTGTTGACTAAACATCCTCTGGGCGTAAGTGAGTATGTACATAGATCCCTGTGATGGAACTGCATCCAATCTTGGGTGTATTCCCACCTTCCTGAGCATTCCTGAGATCCGGATCTCCCATGACCCTGACCAAGATAAAGCACAAGATTTTCACAAGACATTCACAAACAAATAGAAATGAAAAATGCTATACCGTTAAATTATTTTCTGCCAAATTGTTGTATTTTCTCTAACAGCAGCCCTGAGAGAAAATCCAGCTACAAGGCAAATCACAATTTAGATTGATGTGCACATTCTAATACATTATGTCGATTAGACTAAATTAAATTTAAGAAACTAAGTAAAAAAAAAAAAGAGAAATGAATAGAAATAGGACAAAATAAGAACTACATCAATTTCAATTCTTGTAATGTTTGCACATTCAGTACTGTTAATCATATTATTTTATTTCTTCTTATATTTATTCATTCTTTTTTGTAACATAGTTCATTAAGTTCAGTTTATTTATATATGCAGTCTAAGGAGGAGTGGCCAGGATTTCATTTCACTGCAAGTTAACAAATATGTGACAAATAAAATCTTTCAAAAAGTCCATCTTAGCTCTAGATACACAGGGACTTGTATAGAAGAGCTCCACATTAAGGAATTGTCAAAGAACTTTTATTGAAATAGCCTTTATTTGTCACATATACATTACAGCACAGTGGAATTCTTTCTTCACATATCCCATCCTTGGAAGTTGGAAGTTTCATGTTAACACTTTGTAACAGGTCAAAGTCTAGTGTGGGTTTTTTGCTTATTGACACCAAGCGCAAGTAAAAATTAAGGCTGTTAAATGAATGCCTGCTTATATACTATATTTCTAGAAGATCTCTTCTGGTTAGGCTTTCCTCTAGATTTTGGTCTGTGGCTATGGGGATTTGTTCACATTCTATCTAATCCAAGAGCATTAGTGAGGTTAGGCGTTGAGATTGGAAACACATTGTCAGCATTCTAGTTTATCCCAAAGGTGTTTATCCCAAAGGTCTATCCCAAGCATGGGGCTTGCTTTATGCACAAGCACATTGTCATGCTGGAACAGGTTTGGTCCTCTTAATTCCAGTGAAGTGAAAGCGAAATGCTTTAGCATATAAAGGCATTCCATACAATTGTGTGCATCAACAATTTAGGGAACTGCTTATTGGTGTCCACAAACTTTTGGCCTTGTAGTATAACTTCTGTAACATAAATGATCATCAGAACTATTCTGATTTGAGGACAAATTGATTAATTGTCTATAACTTCAGGCCACTGTGTGATTTTTTTTCCATACAGTCTGTTCACTGTTTGAATAAGAGGTTGTTAACGCTGCAAAAATGTTTACACTATTGTTCAGGATTTTGTCTGTTCTTACCCATTCATAGGCTCGTACCCTACCTGCAAATGCCCCTCCTCCTCGTCCTGTTGCTCCACCTCGGCTTTCTGTGACGCTTCCACGAAAACACTTTCTCTGCCAGTCCCTGTCCGCCGAGCCTACTGAACATGTTTATGAAAGCATAGACGATGTCCTGTCACAGGTAACCAACAAAGCAGCACTGAAAGTATTTACATGTTCAGTTCAGACTTCTGTGTGGAATGACATTTGCACAAAACCCACAGGATGAAGGTGGAGGGAGAGGATTATCTACAGGCCTAGCAAGAAAAGGGCGTTTTCCTACTTACCACTCATGGAGTGAATTGTCTAGTGTGAATGGAGACCACACCGCAAGGGTAAAACAGATCATCAGACTCTACCAAATGATGCATTTGGTATTTTAAATTGACAATGCGATCTCATTTTGGATTTTTATTTGGGAAACGTCTTAGACCATAACTACACAGTCTGCTAGCTAACAGTTATGAAGGACTAGTTACACAATGTTCCTAAGAAAGGTCCAGATAAGCAGCTCACTTGGCTGAACAGCTTTTTTTTTTTTTTTTAATGATTTATGTCTATACGTTAGAAATGAATTCAAAGTTATTAAGTTACTAGCGTCATGGGATTTGTTTTGTGCTTGACTTTTTAGATTGTCTTTAAATATTCTCTTTTCATGTCATCACTGATCAACCCATGCAGACTAAATAAAATAAAATAAAAAAAAATCTATGAAAATTCATTTCACACATCCTCATGCTTGACTTTTTCATGTTGTACCTTGTTTGTTGAATTAAACTAGTTGAAATCTGATCACAATTTATACTGCTTTTGATTCTATACAAAGGAATAATGCATCATCTTTCTTTTCTTTAGGAGCTGGATATCTTGTTAGAGTGGTGGAGAAGTATAGGAGGTGAGTGAGTCACTGCTAATATCCAGTGCCTTTAATGGATCCAGGCTGTTGGAAAAAGACAAGTGTAAATGGAGCAAAATTCAGACCAGTTTGCTTTCTTTTAGGCTTGGAGAATCTACAAATGGGCTATCAACAAGAGGAAACAAAAACAAAGTATGTATGATTATTTAATTTTTTTAAAAATTAGGTGTATTATAGCAGAGTATAAAATCACAACCTGATGGTGTTTGTCTTCTCTCCCCTTCAGACCTCTGATCTTAGTGGCACAAAGGGTAAAAACAGCGATGCATCTGTACGAGCTGCTTTTAGTTCAGCGTTGCACGGACGTGCTGAACCATATCACTGAGCTACACTGCACTGCAGACAGTCTCGTCAAGTCGAATAAGAAAGCTCGTCTTGCTAAGCTCACAGGAGGCACCACAGGTGCGGTTGGTGGGGTTACTATTGCAGCAGGCCTTGCTCTTGCTCCACTGACCTTCGGAGCCTCATTGGTGGCAACCGGAATCGGTGTCGGAATCGTTGCTGCCGGAGGAGTCACAGGGGCATCAGCATCTTTCAGCAAAAAAAAGAAAGGGAATTGGTTAAAGGACAAGGTGGAAAAAATCATAAACAGCTACAAAACCCAGATAGAAGATATTCTAGCATGCTTAAGGTTTATTGATATAGGAATGGAGCAGCTCAGGCAGCAGGATATCACCGAGCTGAATGAAATGGGTGCTCCACTGGAGAAAATAGGCAGAGTTGCTCATGAAATGGAAAACATACACTCAGTGGATGTTATAAGTGAGTGTTTCAGCATCCTGGAGGATTTGGACTCCTATTTTCTTGAGGAGGAGGATCCAAGTACCAAGAGAAACTCTAACACCCAGCTTGCACAGAAAGTCCATGAGGTAGCTGACAATCTGAAAGAGTGTGTGGATCAGCTGATACGGATTAAAAATCTCTTTCGCTCAGTAGATGATAGTGTTTGATTAAAATGATACATTTTGTAAGCTGTAATGTATCGTGCAATGTATATATACACTATATCGCCAAAAGTTTTGGGACACCCCTCCAAAACATAGAATTCAGGTGGTGTTTTTCAAGGGTTGGGCTCGGCCCCTTAGTTCCAGTGAAAGGAACATTTTGGACTATTTCATGCTCCCAACTTTGTGGGAAATGTTTGAGGATGGCTCCTTCCTGTTCCGACATGACCACACACCAGTGCACAAAGCAAGCTCCATAAAGACATGGATGAGCGAGTTTAGTGTGGAGGAACTTGACTGGCCTGCACTGCACTGAGTTCTGAACTCAACCCGATTTAACACTTTTGGGATGTATTAGAGCGGAGACTGTGAGCCAGGCCTTCTCGTCCAACATCAGTGCCTGACCTCACAAATGATCAAAAATCCCCATAAACGCACTCCTAAACCTTGTGGAAAGCCTTCCCAGTAGAGTTGAATCTGTTATAGCTGCAAAGGGAGGGCCAACTCCATTTTATATTCATGTGCATGTAAAGGCGGCTGTCCCAAAACTTTTGGCGATGTAGTGTATATACATATATATATATATTTATAAATATAGATGTTTGTTATAGATATAATAGAGCCTTTAGCTTTAATCATCTATCCAGTATGATGACCCTGATGTTATGTCCATGTATTGATGAAACGTCTCATTTTATACCACAGGTATGTTGAATGCCTGATTCTGATTGGGTCGAAGCTGTTAAACAGGAACATCTTCTGTTATGTGGCAGATGCTCTGCATAAAAGGATTTAAAAAAGTTTTTAATTGTTGATGGTTATTTTTTGGTTAAGTTACAATTTTTTTAGTATATTTGTAACAATCAAATCTGTGGATCGATATTATTATATATAATAATTGTAATTTAAACTCTTTTTTTTTTTTTTTTTTTTTTTTATAAAGCCATAGATTGAAAATGCAACTCATAATGCAATAATGGAGTAAAGAAGAAAAAACACATACATGAAATGAAACCAGTGAAAATAAAAAAGAGAAGAATAAAAGAGGAAACGTTTCTAGTTGATATAATGTAAGTGATCACAAGAACAAAAGAATCAGGATCCATATTTAGAAATTTTAATAACACACAGTAGAAGACACATTTGAAATGTCGGGGTCAATATAATCGGAAATATTGAATATCAGCAAGGCTTTGCAATTTGAGAAAGCCCATGATCTAATTAAGCGTGTCCGGCGTGACTGTAACCCCATCACCAGGGTCTGCCCATCAACCTGGGAGCACTTCAGTCCAGATATTGTAATGTAAACATGCATGATTAAAGAAGAAGTGTCCAGGATGTCCTCAGAATGGAGAAAAGATTATAACCTTGGGCATCTAACAAGCTAGGCTTTTTGATATACAGGATGACATTCAAGAGAGTTTAGATCTGAGCAGCATTAGTCTTTAAGTTATAGGACTGAGTTGTCATTACTTTAAATGGAGTGATAAAACTTTGAGGTCATAGGTGGCGAGTCAGATCATTTGTCCCCATTAATATAAGCATAAAATAGCAGGGAAAGATATACTCTTCTGAGAAGGAGTATATAAGAATGTCAGGAATACAGTTTCCCACTGTCTAATCAAGGAAGTTTCCCAGTTGTATCAGGTAACATTGTAGCACAAGAATTAAGTGAGTGTGCCCTCTGCTGGTGGGGTGCTTTATTCTTCTTAACCAACATCACTATGTCTTAATTATCTTCTGTAACAGGATTCCTTGTTCTTCATGTTTTAGGTTTTTAGTGATCAGGTCCAACTAGATGAACTTGTTTGATGAATGCATATGTATAGTTTTCTAAACTGAGTAACCATTTAAAAGAGAGCTAACAGGAGATTCCACATTACTGCAGGTGAAACTGTTTTGTTTCGAGGTTAGCAGTAAATCACACTCATTTTGCACTGCAATGCAGCACTCTGAGATCGTTCCTGGTATTTAGACTTGACTGCATTTGGTTTAGGTCTTTGGATTCAGCAGCAGCACAAGCAAAATGTCAAGGGTAAGAATCAAAATTTTGTTTAATAATACAAACATTCAAGCTTTTGATGACATATGACATATTGACATATGCAATGACATATAAGACCGTCAAGCTGCCACTGTTGGGGCAATGCTGCTACTGTTGGGCAACTGAGCAAGGTCCTTAATCCTGTCTGCTCCAGGGGCACTGTAGCATACTGTAGCTACCCTTGTGCTCTGACCCCAACCTCCTCAGCTGGAATATGCGAAGAAAAGAATTCCACTGTGCTGTAAATGGATGTGTGGCGATAATGAAGGCTTCTTCTTCTTCTTCTTTACTATCATGCAATTAGTGTTAATAGTGAATGGAATTCCTGTTTCGCCTTCTAAGTTTTAATTTGATTTATTGCCTACTACTGTTTATCTACTGAGACTATACCACAATTTTAGTGTCAGGTCAACTGAATAGAAAGGTGAGCAATCAAAGGTAGGCATGTAAAAAGAAAAACAGTTAAGCAGTTTATGGTAAGACTTTACTATACGCATATGCTCTATTAATACACAGTATTTACTAAAACTTTCAGAATGTTGAATTAAATATTAATATCACGAGGATATAACAAGCAGGTACACTGTGGTTTAGTGGTTAGCAATTTTGCCTCGCACCTTTTGGGTAGGGGGTTTGATTCCTGCATCTGTCTGGCATGCATGGGCTTTGCATGTGTTTTCTGTGCTTCGGGCTTTCCTCTGGGTTTTCCAGTTTCCTCTCCAGTCCAAAGTCATGCATTGTAGGTTGACTGGCATCTCTAATCGTCTGTAGTGTGTTAACGTGATTGTGACCTGTGATAGATTGGCTCCCTGTCCAGTGAGTCCCCTACCTTGTGCCCTGAGTCTCCTGGAATAGACTCCAGGTTCCCCTCAACCCTGTGTAGAAAAAGCTGTACAGAAAATGGATAGATGGAAAGCATACACATTAACAGTCAAATGAGTGATATAATAAAAGCCATTAAGAATTAGCATCTCAGTCTGTTATTTACAATTGGGAGTGTTGGAAAACAAAATTTGGGTCTCAAATTGCCTGAAAAAACAAATTTGGGTTAACAAACACTGTTTGAAACACACTTATCATTACGTAAATAGTCTTCATTGGTCCAAAAAATGTATATCAATGATGGATAGAGGATGATTCGTGTAAATTTTTTGAACCACAGCACTGCTGTTGGCTGGAAATTTGTGGATCTCAATCCAGCAACTCAGTAATGTCACTGCACCTGAGTCAGTTGTACAAACACAACACACATGACAACCAGTAGTACTAACTTCACCCAAATAAGTGCAGTTCACTGGGAAGCGACTGGTCACATTGGCTTGCATGATTTTCTTGCACAAGTATCTAGCTCGAGTTTAAGTACAGAAACACATGCAAAATATAAGAACTAAAAATAAGCTAAGCGTTTTAATAATAATAAATGTTTAAGGGAATTAAATAGCAACACTCTGTGTTTTCTGTTGTTCACTGTGATATCTTGTGGATCTGGATAAGAAGCCACCACCAAACAAATCCATACTCAAAAGGATTATCAAAGCAGGTGGTCAACCTTTACATGGCATGGTGCCTTCAAGCTCTTCAAGTGAAGATGATGAGTCGACTGAACAGGTAACAAAGGATGGAATGATGTATTCTTCTTGGCACATGTTCTCACCAAAGTCATTTGCCTACTGAACACAAAAAAGGGTACTGCAAGAAGCCAAAGAAAAGCCAAATTGGACTGAAGGCTTTCATGTGTCTGATGGTACAGTTGACATTGGAGACTCCTTCCAAAAATGCTAAAAAAATAAGTGTAAATCCTGATAATCTTATTTCCCATGTACAATTCATGTCAACTCTAACACATCTAACGTGGCTAAGGATCATTTTTCCTCCCTCTATTAGGATGATAATGAAGACTTCTTGGAATTTTGGCTTTCAGGGCAATGTAAGTTTAATAATATACAATGTAATATACCATAATACAATATACCATAATACATTTGTAATCCAAATCTCCTTAAATGTGAAGCAGTGTGTAGTAGGATTTAAGCTGCTTATAATAACTGCATATCAGCAGTTGTAGTCGTATCCAATTTACAAGCACAGAACCTTCAGTCATGGGCAAACACTGTATTATGTTAGATGAGACATGTTGAAATATGTTATTGTCAGATTTCCCAGATTTCTACATAAAATGCTCAGAAGCTGCCCTTATGTATTTGTAAAAAATAAATAAAATAATAATAATAATACATAATGTCACTAAAACATCTGTTTGACTCTCTATATGAACCCTTTTTTTTTTTTTTTTTTTTTTTTTTTTTAGCATTGAAGGAACTTGAACATCCTAATGCAGAGGAAGATGATGCAAAATAAGTAACAAAAATGCTATGTTCCTGAATGAAGACATCTATTGCATGTAAGCTCATAGTTAATACTACAAAACATTTTTTTAGGTAAAATGTATGTATTTAGGTAAAATACTATTAACAAACAAAAAAGAAATTAAAGTTTGTTTTTGCAAACAAAATAATTTCAAGAAGTAGCATAGGCAGTTCATCTGTGACATTATTAGAGTACTAACTTCAGCGGCGGCCGGTCAATAGGGGGCGCTGGGGCAGCACTTCTTATTGAATGCATTGGCCATGAGGTCAGTGGAAAAGAGACTGGTGACTGAGATGACTGATTTTAACCAGAAGCTCATTGAAAAATTTGCAAGCCAAGAAGAAAGGAGAGCAAAATGTATTTTCCAAAAGTGCCACTGGGCTGTGATTAGGCAACTTTCCAGTGTGTGTGTTTTTTTAATGATTACCTTCATTACTTCATTACTGGCAATAAACCCACATTGAATAGGACATTTCAATCATTCCCAAGGACAGATGGGGTTGCCAGGTCTCAAGAAAATTACACGTCAAAGACCTAACCCCACCCCTAAAAAAAGTTTAGATAGCGGAAGAGAGCCAGAATGAAAAAAATGTATATAATATTTATGCATTCTTTTCTCTTAAAGAGATGGAGGGATAGCCCCTCTGTTGCAACGGACAGTGTCTATAATACATTCATAATTCATCCATACAAATTATTCTCTATTAGCTGTGGGCCTCTAGAACTGTCATGCCTTACATGCTTATGGTGCAAGGATTACAGTCAAAATGTCTCTCTCTCTCTCTCTCTCTCTCTCTCCCCAGAGCTCTGAAACAGAAAGCTGAAAATCTAATAAAAGCTCTAAAGGTGTACAATTACCTCCTATGCAAACAAGGAGCAAATCTGCAGGGTCATGTTAAAGAACTAGAGGAAGTGGCTGAGAAAATCGACAAGGAGGTGAAGATAGACATTACCAGGGCAGCTGTAGGGGCAACAGGACTGGCAGCCATTGTTGGAGGTGTCATATTTGCCCCAATGACCCAGGGGGCTTCCTAAGCAGTGGCTGCAGTTGGGCTTGGAGTTACAGTATTCTGTGCTTCCACTTCTAACAAAGTCCATACTGATCTGGACAGGAATAAGGCGAAGACCATCTTCAAAGATTGCTCTACACAGATACAGGAAATTGAGAGGTGTCTAAAGTTGATCCGTTCATATGTGGAATGTCTGAATAACTACGATTTGTCCACTTCAACTGAGGTGGATTCCAAAGCAGAGAAGGTGGTTAAAATGGCACATCATTTTGAAGACACAGGAATGATCAGTGCAGTCAGTAAGTGCTCAGCCCTGATCCAAGACTCCGTGCTGGGTATGAATATGTGTTTCTGCAAAGACGACAGCAAAGAGCTCAAGAACCTGAAGCTGGTCTCAAAAAACAACTTTGCTAATGAAATCTGTGTGCTGACAAAGCAGATACAGGTCATCCTTGATGAGCTGATGATGTTTAAAACAGTAGTGGTGGAATTTGTAGACATGTAGAACATAATTTGGGAGGGATTTTGGCATTATACAGTCCAACTATATCACTTGCTTTTTAAAATTTGGAGATCTGCTACATACTATACTATATAATGAACATGGTGGATATATGAATTTATGAAAGAACATGGCGACACAAAATCTGTAATTCATATCATTCAATTTTCAAGGGATATTCAATATATTTTTAGATTTGGCAAAAGCTGAAAGAGCATAATTTCCACAAGAGGGCAATAAATAGTATAATTTGAAAGTGTCTTTTGTAGATAGCAACTATTTTTAGGTGTCATTGCTGAAGATTAGCCACTTCACTGTAACTTAAATGAACAGTAATGGTTGTAGGGTCCATGATGCCTATTTATAAAAGGGTTAAATTACAAGTTTCACACCTGTCCAGGTTACATTAATGCTCCTAAGTGGCACAAAAGAAAAGTCTACATGAGATGACAAGTTTTCATCCCGGTGATGCCACAGTCATCCATGGCTGGGGGGAAGTTTAGGAAGTTTATTGGTGGGACAAGAGAACACTGTAAAATGGATCAGAATCAGAAAGTTAAGATAATATTTGATGTAATTATACAACTAGCTGTAAGAAAATAAAGTTGCTTTACTCTCGCCATACTCACCTGGATTATTCATCTGATGAAGATAAATACACCTCTTTTGTGGATTCTATATGAAATTTTCTGTAATGTAATCTTCTATGTGAAATCTTCTATATGATATATTTTATGTGAAATCTGTTGGTAGAATAAATGCACATTTTTTCCTCCAACCATATGTTATTGTCAGCGGCCGAAAGTAGCATTGCTGGTCAGTACTGTATGAAACGTTGTGTTGCTATGACCCTGATATTTACTGTCACTGACTGAAGTGATTAATATATTCCAAAATAAAAGCTGTTTTCAAGTGAGTTTTGTGACACTTTAATTTTATGTACTAATTGAATAATTGCAAAAATGGTTGATATGCATGAGGGGAAATATGAATATAGGGAATATATGAATTCTACTTACAGGTTTACTACATCTGTACTTTTTTTTAGTATATTTTAGTATATTTAAAATTCTGTATTCATATAAGAACAAATAGATATTACTGATAACTCAGTTAACACATATACACAAACAGTAGTGTTAGCAACATCATCAGCAAAAACAATACATTTCAGGAATACATCTTTTGGGTAGGTTTAGATCATTTTAAATCATTTTAATTCTTATATTTTATATAATTAAAATACAGACAACACTGTGGAAAACCTGCACTTGCTATGCATATATACACTATATTGCCAAAAGTATTCGCTCACCTGCCTTGACTCGCATATGAACTTAAGTGACATCCCATTCCTAATCCATAGGGTTCAATATGACGTCGGTCCACCCTTTGCAGCTAAAACAGCTTCAACTCTTCTGGGAAGGCTGTCCACAAGGTTTAGGAGTGTGTTTATGGGAATTTTTGACCATTCTTCCAGAAGCGCATTTGTGAGGTCACACACTGATGTTGGACGAGAAGGCCTGGCTCTCAGTCTCCGCTCTAATTCATCCCAAAGGTGTTCTATCGGGTTGAGGTCAGGACTCTGTGCAGGCCAGTCAAGTTCATCCACACCAGACTCTGTCATCCATGTCTTTATGGACCTTGCTTTGTGCACTGGTGCACAGTCATGTTGGAAGAGGAAGGGGCCAGCTCCAAACTGTTCCCACAAAGTTGGGAGCATGGAATTGTCCAAAATGTCTTGGTATGCTGAAGCATTCAGAGTTCCTTTCACTGGAACTAAGGGGCCAAGCCCAGCTCCTGAAAAACAACCCCACATCATAATCCCCCCCTCCACCAAACTTTACACTTGGCACAATGCAGTCAGACAAGTACCGTTCTCCTGGCAACCGCCAAACCCAGACTCGTCCATCAGATTGCCAGATGGAGAAGCGCGATTCGTCACTCCAGAGAACGCGTCTCCACTGCTCTAGAGTCCAGTGGCGGCGTGCTTTACACCACTGCATCCGACGCTTTGCATTGCACTTGGTGATGTATGGCTTGGATGCAGCTGCTCAGCCATGGAAACCCATTCCATGAAGCTCTCTGCGCACTGTTCTTGAGCTAATCTGAAGGCCACATGAAGTTTGGAGGTCTGTAGTGATTGACTCTGCAGAAAGTTGGCGACCTCTTCGCACTATGTGCCTCAGCATCCGCTGACCCCGCTCTGTCAGTTTACGTGGCCTACCACTTCGTGGCTGAGTTGCTGTCGTTCCCAAACACTTCCGCGTTCTTATAATACAGCTGACAGTTGACTGTGGAATATTTAGGAGCGAGGAAATTTCACGACTGGATTTGTTGCACAGGTGGCATCCTATCACAGTTCCACACTGGAATTCACTGAGTTCCTGAGAGCGACCCATTCTTTCACAAATGTTTGTAAAAACAGTCTGCATGCCTAGGTGCTTGATTTTATACACCTGTGGCCATGGAAGTGATTGGAACACCTGATTCTGATTATTTGGATGGGTGAGCGAATACTTTTGGCAATATAGTGTATATATATATATATATATATATATATATATATATATATATATATATATATATATATATATATATATATATATATATATGTAAGGATTAGAGCGAGTTTGATGAAAGGCCAAATTGTGATGGCTAGACAACTGGATCAGAGCATCTCCAAAACTGCAGCTCTTGTGGGGTGTTCCCGGTCTACAGTGGTCAGTATCTATCAAAAGTGGTCCAAGGAAGGAACAGTGTTGAACTAGCGACAGGGTCATGGGTGGCCAAGGCTCACTGATGCACGCTGGGAGTGAAGGCTGGCCCGTGTGATCTGATCCAAGAGACGAGCTACTGTTGCTCAAATTGCTAAAAACGTTAATGCTGGTTCTGATAGAAAGGTGTCAGAATACACAATGCATAAGAGTTTGTGGTGTATGGAGCTGCATAGCCACAGACCAGTCATGGTGCTCATGCTGACCCTTTCCACTTGGACATTGCACATCTTAAATTTTTGTTATTGCACTCTTGTATTGCACAGGATTGTAATTATTGTAATTCACAGTTGAGAATATCACGTAACAGTCTGTATTATGATGACAGGTTATTTCACAGCTAGAACACACCATCAGCATGAACAGTTTGTATTATTGTGTATTATGGCAACCAGTTCACTGAGAGCAGCTCTGATTGTAAAGTCTAATAGCAGTAGGGAGAAAAGACCTTCTGTATCGCTCCTTCAGACATTTAGGATGTAACAGTATGTCACTGAAGGAGCTCCTCAGAGATGTAACTGTGCTATACAGGGGGTGAGAGTCAAAGAGGAACGACACTACGGTCTTCAGTAGTGCTCCCTGCATTCCAAAAGACCTTAGTCTCCTCAGCAAAAAGAGTCTGCTGTTCAGTTCCAGTTTCCAGTTTGTTGTTCAGATGAACACCCAGGTATTTATAGGAATCAACAACTCTTTGTTTTTTCTTGCATTTATCTGGAGGCAGTTCCGTTGGCACTGGTCCACAAAGTCCTGGATCAGTTCTCTGTATTCCCTGTCATCATCATCTGAGATCAGGCCGACGATGGCAGAGTCATCAGAGAACTTCTGTAGGTGACAGGATGCTGAGCTGAACATGAAGTCTGCAGTGTAGACAGTGAAGAGGAACGGGGCCAGGACCGTTCCCTGCGGGGCTCCCGTGTTGCAGACAACCATGTCAGAGGCACATTCACGGGCCCTCATGTACTGTGGTCGGTTTGTGAGGTTGTCCAGTATCCAGGTAGCCAGACAATGGTCCACACCCATGTACTCCAGTTAATCCCTCAGAAGCACAGGTTGAATGGTGTTGAAAGCACTAGAGAAGTCAAAAAACATGACTCTTGAATTGTGCTCCCAGCCTTCTCCAGGTGTGAAAGAGCCCTATTAAGAAGGAAGATGACAGCGTCTTCAACACCTCTGCCTGGTTGGTAGGCAAACTGAAGTGGGTCCATTGATGAGCTCACCAGAGGTCGGAGATCAGATGTGAGGTCAGTGCTACCGGTCTATAGTCCCCAAAATCCTTAGGGTGAGACGTCTTTGGTACAGGTACTTACAGGACTTAAAGGATCTGTTGCTAACATCTTGGTGCCAGATAGCACAGCACATCTTCAGGGATCTAGTGGAGTCCATGCCTTGATGGGTCAGAGCTGTTTTGGCAGCAAAAGGGGGACCAACACAATAGCAGGTGGACATAATGTTATGCCTGATCGGTGTGTGTGTGTGTATATATATATATATATATATATAAAAGATTATTTCAAATCTATTTCATTCTAAACCCTGCTCAAGTTTCTCAATTTCTGATGAGAAAAATAGTTTCCATGATACATACAATTAGCACTAGGTCTGTGTTTTCACTCTCACAAAAAATAAAGAAATAAATAAAACAGCAAATTGTTGCAACTGAAGCCTAAGTATCTGCTTAGACAGAGCCTCAGCTCCTGAAAGAAAGTGAAAGGAAAATGGTAATAATAACAGTTTAAGACAGCTGACGGGAGATTCTACATTCCATAAGGCTTACAAAAGTATATTAATCAGTAAAACCCTCAGTTCCCTTACTTTCATTCAAGCTAGATGGTATCTAGTGTCGTTCCTCTTTGAATCCAGTAACAACACTTCTGAAAACGGCAAGGGTAAGAACGAAATTTAGATTCAACAATTTTATTTTTAAAAATGACATTCAATTCTATTTTAATTAGAAATTTAGGTTTTTAATTTCAATTCAAACATATTAATTTAGTTCAATTCTCAACAACTCAAATACTCAACTGTCTATCTATCCATCCATCCATCCATCTATCTGATGAGATTTAATCAGGTGAAAGAGCAGGGTAGGGGTTCTTCGAGACCAGAAATGAGAAATGCTCAGTGTATTACAAACTATAGTAACATACAAATATAGCTATTTTGTCATTGTGTGAATCACTTCCTCTGGAGATTGATTTATATCTGAACCTTTCCACAGCCTCCAGCCTTTTTCTGCACCTAAAGCAATGGAACAAAGATGGGCAAACCAATCCAATTCCTCAGAATATATGGTATATTTTATCTATATGTTGTGTGTGTGTGATTTTATATCATATATAAATCATATATATTATACATATAACACATACATAATGATGACCTAGTTATGTTTAATGTTTTACGGAAATGTACAGATATAAACAGATTAAATAATATCATTTTAGTCATTCTGAAGGATATACCATTTCCTTAGACACGGTCCAGAACATTCCTGAGAGAAAATGAAAGGGAAATGGTAATAATGACGGTAAATAAAGCTGACAGGAGTTTCTACATTCCATCAGGTTTATAAAAATATTTATTTAGCAGAAACCTCAGTTCACTTACCCCGTTCATACTAGAGAATATCTAGAGCAGTTAGTCTCTGGACCAAGCAGCAACATTATTTAACTAGATTTTTAAAGTTTGTCGCGACAAACTTTGATGTTGGCTTGACAAAGCAAGTAGTCGTAATTTCCGATGCCTTTTGGAGACGGGTGGAGAGATTGGATAGCAATATATTTGATGGAGAGCAGACAGATAGGGTCCCGATTCGTCTGGAGGTGAGTGGATAGATAGGGTGCCAATACTTGCCAATAATGTCACCAAAACACACGTCACGAAGTTTCCCTAAATGTGCTGAGCGTTTTGATATGTCACATGTGTATGTTGATGTAATTTTAAAATTCCACTTATTTTGGGGGCGTTAGCGCACGTGATGTCACCCTGACACACGTCACGCACTTCCCCACAATCTTCTGAGCATTTTGATATGTCGTGTATGTTGTGGTACTTTTGCGATTTCGCTAACTTTGGGGTTAGCGCGCACATGGCGACACGTGAAGTCACGTGACATCACCCGGACACATGTCACGCAGTTCCCCTCATTGTGCTGAACATTTTGATATGTCACATGTGTATGTTGGAGTAATTTTGTAATTCCACTTATTTTGGGGGCGTTAGCGCACGTGATGTCACCCTGACACACGTCACGCACTTCCCCACAATCTTCTGAGCATTTTGATATGTCATGTGTATGTTGTGGTACTTTTGCGATTTCGCTAACTTTGGGGTTAGCGCGCACATGGCGACACGTGAAGTCACGTGACATCACCCGGACACATGTCACGCAGTTCCCCTCATTGTGCTGAACATTTTGATATGTCACGTGTATGTTGGAGTAATTTTGTAATTCTGCTTATTTTGGGGGCGTGGCACGCACGTGATGTCACCCGACACACGTCACAAAGTTCCCCTCATTGTTCTGAGTGTTTTGATATGTCACATGTGTATGTTGGGGCAGTTTGATTTTGCCAATTTTGGGGCCGCCCAAGATTCTGAAGGAGCTGGCCGAGTTTGGTGTCGATATCTCGAAAGCCCGCCGAGTTATAAACCTCCAAAATTTTGAACGGAATTCAATCTGGAAAAAGGCCAATTTGAGCTTCTGTACCAGGAATACCGGAATTCCGATCACTTAGAAAAGTAATAGCAACAAACTTCAGACCAGGCCCAACAAATCTGCCGAGTTTGGTGCATGTCGCTCTCACGGTTTAGGCCGCATTAATGTTAGAAATTAATTTGCTAAGAATAATAATAATAAGCTTATTAAGAAAAACAGCATGTTGGCTCTTTCAAGCCAAAATAATAAAAATAGCAAAGGTAAGGACAAAATCAATTTCATTTAATTTAATTCAATTTAATCAATACAACTTAAATCAGAATTGTTGGTACCCTTCCATTAAAGAAATTTAATTAAAGAAATAACTTGAAACTGACAAAAGAAATAATAAAATATAAAATATAAAATTACTGAAAATTGGAAAATCAGACATTGCCTTTGATTTGTGGTTCAACAGAAGCTTAAAAAAAATAATGAAATTGAGCCTGGACAAAAATGATGGTACCCTTAACTTTATATTTTGTTGCACAATCTTTTGAGGCAATCAAGCGATTTCTGTAACTCTCAGTGAGACCTCTGCACCTGTTCACAGGTATTTTGGCCCACTCCTTATGAGCAGACTGCTCTCAGGTTTTAAGCACGCCTTCTCTACCCTGCATGTTTCAGCTCTTTCCACAGATGTTCAATAGGATTTAGATCAGAGCCATAGAAGACCACTTCAGAATAGTCCAATGTTTTGTTCTTGGGTGTTTTAAAGCTGTGTGTTTTGGGTCATTATCCTGTTGGAGGACTCATGACCTGCGACTCAGACCAAGCTTTCTGACACAGGGCAGCAAATTTTGTTCCAGAATGCCTTGATAGTGTAAAGATTTCATTGTACCCTGCACAGATTTAAGATGCCCTGTGCCAGATGCAACAAAGCAGCCCCAGAACATAACCGAGCCTCCTCCATGTTTCACACTAGGTACAGTGTTCTTTTCTCCAGTTTTGTCTCATCTGTCCAAAGGACATTCTCCCAGAAGCTTTGTGGCTTGTCAGTAGGCATTTTGGCAAATTCCAGTCTCGCTTTTTTATGATCTGCTTTCAGCAGTGGAGTCCTCCTTGGTCTTCTTCCATTAAGTCCACTTTGGCTCAAACAGCCACAGATGGTGCGATCTGACACTGATGTACCTTGACTTTGAAGTTCACCTTTAATCTTTTTGGAAGTTGGTTTGGGCTCTTTAGTTACCATTGTTATTATCTGTCTCTTCAATCAGTTTTCCTCTTGATTCCACATCCAGGGAGGTTGGCTACAGTCTCGTGGACCTTAAACGTCTGAATAATATGTGCAACTGTAGTCACAGAAACATCAAGTTGCTTGGAGATGGTCTTATAGCCTTTACCTTTAACATGCTTGTCTATAATTTTCCTTCTAATCTCCTCGGACAACTCTCTCCTTAGCTTTCTGTGGTCCATGTTCAGTGTGGTGCACCTCATGATACCAAATAGCAGAGTGACTAATTTTCACCCTTCAAATAGGCAGACTGACTGATTACAAGTTTGAAGACACCTGTGATGCTAAGTACAGGACACACTTTAGTTTAAAGTGTCCCTATGGTCTTTTCTAGGGGTACCATTATTTTTGTCCAGGCCAGTTTCATTAGTTTCTTTTTTTTTAATGCTTCTGTTGAACCACAATTCAAAGTCAATGTCTGATTTTCATTTTGAGTAATTTTATATTTTATTACTACTTTTGTCAGTTTCAAGTTTTTTCACTGACCATTGTGGGTTTTTCTTTATTTAATGGAAGTGTAACAACAATTTTGTCCATGTTTATGCATAATCTGATTTTGATCATTTTACACATATAATAATGATCTAGATAGGCTTAAAGTTATATATATAAACATAAGCAGATAAAATCATTTTGTTTAGTTGTTCCTTAGGGTAAACCATTTCCTGTGTTTCATATGTGGTCCCCAAGGAGAATAATGCAGAGGACAGCGTCGGTTTCCTCGCAATGCAGTGTACAAATCAAACGCTGCGTGAAGACAGAGCTTACAGGAGGATCTATACTACACGTAGAGTGAGTAGAGTTATATATCTGATGGTTGTTTCCATCAGTTCTACCTGCTGTAATGCAGTGGTTCCCAAACTCAATCCTATACTATAATCTTAGACAAAAGTTAATTCTAGAGGGCTAAAGGTTTACCATTTTTAAAGAAAGAGAGAGTTTAATTAATTCTTTGTTGTTTCTTATTTTTGGTCATTTTTTAATTTTATATAAACAGGTTCCTGAATTTTTATTATGACAATCATGTGTTTAGGTTTTGATGGCTCAGCAGACTTGGATTGAAGATTCTCAGCAGCCTGTGGCTTCTCAACTTTTATATCAGAGAAATGATTTAATTCCAGCGGAGAGATCAGCTCAGAGACGACAGGAGGTTGATCAATTTCACAAATTACAATCGAATGTTCACGAGCCGTGAAGTCAATTCTCATAAACTGTATACAAATCTGTATAATAATGGAAAAAAAACTAGTTTATTATCATTTTCTTAACTGATTTGGTAAGAACCACCACAATATCCTTCTTATGTCAAAAGGCCGCCAATATAATGCACAGCTTTTACAGCTCATCAGGACACAAAATGCAAAACTCATTTTCTTTCCTTTATCAGGACAATACAGACTTTGTGGGATCTTGGCACTCAGAAGAATGTAAGTTTAATAATTACATATTAATAGATTAATAAAAATGTACATTTAATTGAACACTAATGTACTAAAGATATAGTTAATATCAGGCATGTTGTTCCCAGGTTTCCAGATCTTTATCAGATACTTAGCAAATAGTTGCTTTGTTTAACAGTGCATTATGGATTATATTTAGAGTTGAATAAAGTGCATATAATGAGGATTCAAGACAAAACAACACACATTTCTGTTCAGACATCAGATGTAAATATGGATTTAAGGGCTATTCAGACTATTCAGGACACAGAGGGATACACATCTACTAATTAATTCATCGGTAATTCAAAGTGTACTGAAATCTGCCTGATATTGAATTTGCTCCCTCATTTTTCAGCCAGGAAGAAATATCCTGACACCACGGAAGATGATGCAAAGTAAGTGTGAATGTAAGAAGTGAATGTAAGAAGTGATTATGACTAATGGTTTACAGTTTAAGACACTTGGGGTTTAATATTCAACTTAATCACATAAAAAATTATATCAAAGGATTAGGACTTTAATTTTCATTTCATTCTGTTCATTTTTCTTCTTTTTTTCCCCTTGACTTTGTGATTGATATCAGATCGTTGAATTCTATGGAAGTTCAACTCATTTATCACTCGTTAACCACTATGCCTGTGTTTCTCTATTTCTCTCTCCAGAGCATTCACAGGAACAGCTGAAAATCTCAAAAAGTCTCTCTGCAAATATGAAAACCTCCTTTCTGAGCAAGAAGCAAATCTGCAGGGTCACATTATAGAACTACACAAGGTGGCTAGTAGTATCGGCAAGCTCCAACGTGAGCTAAAGCAAACTGGCATTGGTGGGGGAGTTGCAGCGACAGTAGGGGTTTTAACTACTGTTGGTTTAGTACTTGCTCCAGTGACTTCGGGGATTACAGCAGCAGTGGCTGGAGTTGGTTCCTTAGTTGCAGCAGCTGGAGGGCTCACTGGAATCTTAGCTGCTGTCACCAGCAAAGTCCAGAACAATAAGGAAAAGGAGAAGGTGAAAAAAATCCTGAAAGAATACTGTACACAAATAGCAGAAATTCTGAGGTGTGTAAATTTTATCTCCACTAATATAGAGTGCCTGAAGACATATGACCCGTCCACATTAAAAGGGGTGGAGCAGAAAGCAGTGAAAATGGCACACATGTTAGGAGACAATGTAGGCGCGATCAAAGCAGTCAGCAAGTCCTCAGGTCTAACTAATGGCTTCATGATGGGCTCAGACATGTACTTCAACAAAGAAGACTTCAAGCTACTGAAGAAGGGAAAATTAGCCAAGCAAATCCACATAGTGGCAAATAAGATGCAGGCCAGCCTTGATGAGCTCATGAAGTTCAAAAAGTTAATGCAATCCTGCAATGTAAAGCCAATTTTAATACAAATTAATGTTTCAGCGTTTCCCGACTTTTAAAGGTCTGAGAACCCTAGTAAACTGGCAAAACAGATGCAGGCCCACCTAGATGCCGATGGCTTTCAAAACAGTGATGGAATCTACAGACATAGACGTGGCATGTGATTTGTGTATATGTTATCTTGTAGATGTGGGTATTCTTCTTATCATTCTTAAGGTACATATTTTTCTTTGAGTGTTGAAAATCCAGTCTGAATTGTTTTGCTGTTATGTTATGAAACACAACAGAGAACAGGCTTGTACTGTTTCCCATAAAACACAGCATTTCCAGAGACATAGTTTTTTTAAGGTGTGGTTATCTTACCCTTCATTACAGGTGTACCCTTTGAATAACTGAAATCTGACATGTATGAATCATAGGGGTGGAAAGTCATTAAGTACCATGTCATTTGATTACAGAACTTAAGTGCATTTACTGATTGCATAACTATAACCATTTGTGTATAATGAAATCATAGTACTTTTACTTTTTAAAAAATAAAATGCTTTTTTAATTTGTTACATTTCTATTTCATCCTAAACACCACTAAGGTTTCTCAGTTCCGATGAGACAAATAGATTTCCTGATATGTAAAATTAGCACTAGGCCTTTGTTATCTCTCTTTAAAAAAAGAAACAGATTTTGAAGTTGTAACTGAGGTCCAAGCACCAGTCTTATAAAAAAAATAAAAAAAAACCCCTCATACTTTGTGTGATTGTTGTTCACTGATGCAGTTCCTAACTGAAAGTGAAAGGAAAATGGTAATAATGATGATAAATGTCCCCACCTCTCTTTGTTTTGACAAGTAGGGTGGAGTACAATATGTAAAACTCTCAAACAATGACGGCACTTACATAAAATTAATACATATAATGAAATAATAACTAGATATTACAACTCCAAATTATCAGTTTCTTATTATCTTATTATCTTTCTTTTGTAGATCATGTGTCTATTAGCACCAGTGGGTTCTGGTGATACAGCAACCCTGATCAGGCTAAACAGGTTACAAAAGATTTATGATACAGGAACAGGGACAAATATCAAAATCAGCATCAATACACTTTACAGGCATGACAAGTAATGTTAAATTTATATTGTCAAATCGTGTATGACGTAAATAATATTCTACAATATACTACTGTATGACATACTAGATACTATACCTAGTAGTACTACTATCCCTACTACAACTAAAACTACTATTACTACTAATAAAAATAATAAAGTATAGTAGGTAGGACAATATTAATTTTGTGGGTTTTATGGCTATACAGTATTCCACATGTTTTGTCAAGGGACGATATACTGATACAACAGAAATACAGACACCTCTTGCACAACACAACCGATGTGCCACTGTTCTGATGTTGGTCCTGGATAAACTTGTTTCATTTTACTGCATCAGCTATACATGGTTAAAATGACAATAAACGCTTCTTAACTTGACGTAAGCAAACATTTTCATGGACCTTCTACAACAGTAACAAAACTCTGAACAGATACAATGTTTGCTATATCATTAATTTGTTAATAAATAATAATTAATTAATCATTCTGGAGAAAAAAAAAAACACATAAATGCATCATGATACTGACTATTGCCTACAACACACCCCAATGTTTTTAGTGTCTTATCCAGTACAGTGACATGTGTGAATGACAGAGTCATCAAATGACTTGTAAAATGAGAGCTGACAGGAGAGTCTACATTCCATCAGTTCTGTAAAGGTATTTTGTTTTTTTTGGTTAACAGTACCTACCAGTCAGAAAACCATTTTCAGCATTCACAGAAAACAGTATCTAGTGTAGTAAGTCTTTGTTCCAGTTCCACCTAAAGTCCACAAAATTGTCAGATCAGGTGGGTAAGCGCTACCAGGTATGGTGCGTTTCTACTCTCTATGTGGATATGATGGAAAGAGTGGAGGACAGGACTTCACTGTGCAGGACACATGGGACTACATTATTTTCATTAATATATTACAAATTCATAGGGGATGAGTCTGCTTACAGCAGGGAGATCATCTGGTGACCTGGTGCAGTCAGAACAACCTTGAACTTAATGCTGTGAAAACAGTGTAGATGGTTGTAGACTTTAGAAAGAACCAAATGTAATGGAGGACCTACCATTTTAAACAGTGTTTAAAAGCAAAAACAAAAGCAGAATAATTCAAAACATAAGACTGAGGCAGAGTAGAAAAACAAAGCAAGTTCAAAACCAGAGAAGATCATTCTACGAAACTAACAAATATAATAAGGGCAAAGCAAGAAGGCAAAAATGCTATACACAAGAAAAAGGTCATACACAGAATACTCAATGGAAAAAACAATGGACACGGCTTGGTATGCATTAAACTGATGATACTTTGCGGGATGTGATACTGTGGCAGTGGTATTTAAGTACGTAAAGCCTGGAAGTGTGAAATGGAAGTGTCAGTACTTGGTGGAGGGTTCCCTCTAGCAGACAGAAGAGGGGTTTGTAGATGGAACACCCAACACCTATAATCCTATTTGACTTCCATTTCCTGGGAACCATCATCACCCAGGATCACTAGTGGGTGCTGCACATAAACTCTTTAATTAAAAAAGCCCACCAGCAGTTGAACTTCGTGCAGCAGCTAAAGAAGTTCAACCTACCAAAGACAATAATGGTGCACCTCTACATCTCCATTATCAAGTCCATACTCACCTCCTCCATCACCACGTGGTATGCTGGTGCCACTACTGGGGACAAAAGCAGACTGCAAAGTGTCATTCACTCTGCTGGGAAGGTGATTGGCTGCAATTTGCCACCTCTTCAGGGCCTGTACACTTCTAGTACAGTTATTATTAATATTGTGGCTGACCTCTCACACCCTAGACTCAGTCTTTCTGAGGCACTCCCCTCATGCAGAAGGCTGCAGTCCATCAGGCAAAAACCTCATGCCACAAAAACAGACTCCAGAGTCAACTAAGGCTGAGATATCGTAAGAGTCATGAGCATGGTGCAATATTACAGGTATAGTTAGATATGAGTACAGGAAAATTACCCACTTTTGAAGCTGTGGGTTTTTCAGGGCAGAGAGAACATCGATGGCTTGATTGTCCACAGTAGAAGAATAGCTGGAGGCGAGCACAAAATTTGTTGCTCCTCCAGGGAGGGCCGGTTGGGCCTGCTGGTGTTCCTGAAGCTGCTTGTTGGCGGCTTGCAGGGCCACTAGTTGCTCTTGGTATGCTTGAATGATCTCTTCTTGGTGAGCCACAATGGCCTGGTGGGTGTTCTCTGCTGGTTCCATTTCTGGTGAAGTATTCTGTGAGCAGGCTCCTGAGGCAGAGGGTCTTGAATCTATACACATAGTTTAATGTGAGCTAACAAATCCAAATTGGCAAACAATAGACGCAAAAGGGAAACAGGTGGAAATGAATCAAAATCGGCAAGCCAGAAACAAATCTGACAAATGAAACAAAACTTGTAACACAATGAAACAAAGCAGAGGTCATATCCAGGTAGAAGATAATCACAGGAATCCACAGCTGGGTAAGTCTCAAGAGAACAATACTTCACGAGCTGATAGCGTTCACGCTACTTAAATGTCCATGCTAAAACCCGGAAGAGCTCCTTCCTTGGTGGTGCTAGAACTCAGGAGATGGCTCCCTCTGGTGATCTGGTGGGAGCGTAGTTGGAGTTGCAGCTGCTGGAGTAGTCACTGGAGCCTCCAAGGAAGACAGGAAGAAGGTGGAAAGAATCCTGAAAGAACTTTTTACACAGTCCTACACTCTTACCTTTCCTCTTCTGCACACTCTCCTCCCTCCTCTACTTCTTCGACCAACAGTAGCCCAATTTCCACCGGCGCCCTGTAGGTCAACGGCGCAGATGGCGGTCATTGTTAACCCGGGCCTTGACCGATCCGGTATGAAATTCTAGTTGAGTACTGACGATTGAGTACTGACGATTCGCATGGCTAAATTTGGCAATGTTTTATGCCGGATGCCCTTCCTGATGCAACCCTCTCTATTTATCTGGGCTTGGGACCGGCACAGAAGTCACTGGACTGTGACTCCATGGCTAGATTACAGTGCAGTAAAAGGAGTTAATGAATTATATTGTGACAAATTCATGGCCTTCATAGTATTCCACAGACAACTCTTTTTTACAAAAAAAAATTTTTTTAATCGTCATTTGAATAGTGGGATGTTGGCATTCATAATAATAATAATAATAATAATAATAATAATAATAATAATAATATGCTTCACAAATAATCCAACAATAACAACAATAATCTGCAAACACCCCAGATATCTAATATATGCAAAAATTGGGTTCTATATCTGTTCAGAATTTATTACTTTTTTAAATGCCATCAGCTCATCAAAGCTGGTCTGCATGTGCTTTGAGATCTTGCGGATTTGCTTGGCAAATTTGGTTTCTGAGCCTTTTTTCAATTGTTCGGAATCTTCTTTGCTGAAGTATATGTCCAAGCCCACTGTAAAGCCTTGGATCAGACCTGTGGTCTTGCTGATTACACTGATCGCTTCTACACTGTCACCTAACTTATCTGTGATTTTAGCCATCTTGTCTCTTTTCAAATCCACACGCCTCAATGTGGACAGGTTGTATTTCTTCAGACCCTTGATATTTGTGTCAATAACTTTGACACATTTTTCAATTTCCCCTATCTGAAGGAAGGTAGTGGAAATTTGTGAGCAGCAGTATGGCTTCATGCCCAGAAAGAGCACAACAGGTGCAATTTTTGCTCTGAGAATGTTGATGGAGAAGTATAGGGATGGTCAGAGAGAGTTGCACTGTGTGTTTGTAGACTTGGAGAAAGCGTATGACAGGGTGCCAAGAGAAGAGCTGTGGTACTGTATGAGGAAGTCAGGAGTAGCAGAGAAGCATGTCAGAGTGGTAAGGACATGTATGAGAGGAGCAGGACAGTGGTGAGGTGTGCTGTAGGGCAGACAGAGGAGTTCAAAGTGGAGGTGGGACTGCATCAGGGATCGGCTCTGAGCCCCTTCCTGTTTGCTATGGTGATGGACCAGATGTCAGAGGAGGTCAGACAGGAGTTTCCTTGGACAATGATGTTTGCAGATGACATTGTGATCTGTAATGAGAGCAGGAAGCAGGTGGAGGAAAACCTGGAGAGTTGGAGGTTTGCACTGGAGCGAAGAGGAATGAAAGTCAGTCATAGTAAAGCCTAGTTCACACTACAGGATTTTAAGTCCGATTTAAGCCCGATTTGCAAATTAACGAGCTCGCCGACAGATCAGGCTGTGATTGTGGGAAAATCAGCGGGTGATCAGCGCTCGGCAATCTTTAAGTGTGAACTACTCAACAACGCATCAAAGAGGCAAGCTGACATGTCGCTGACACCTCGCAGACAAAATCCAGATATCCGGCATGTTAAATATCTGGGACGGTCGGCCGACCCAACATCACGTGGTGTCAATTGTAGCTACGACCTCCAGCCAATGAGAGAGCAAGTCAACAGAGTTGAGGTCACCGGCAGAAAAGCAGCAGCAGCAGCATGGCTTCAAAAATAGTGTGGACACAACATTAATTTTAATAAATTAAAATTTTTTAGAGCGAGACTCTACCAAAAGTCTCGTGTCATTTCCGGATCCACCTGTTGCGTGTGTTTTTGTGACAAAATGTGGTTTGGGGACGGCGTTGAGTGACAAGAGTTGTTATCAGATCGTGTGGTGTGTGACCCCCTCTTGTGGATCATTTACGAAGCGTCGCGTAGTGTGAACACCACAAGGACAAAAAGACATACAGTGAAGTCATGAAGTCTGAACAGCAAAGCGATCTGCCCACGGTTAAAGTCTTGTAGTGTGACCAGGCCTTAAGACTGAGTACATGTGTGTGAATGAAAGGGAGGGAAGTGGAACAGTAAGATTACAGGGTGAAGAGGTGAAGAAGGTACAGGAGTTTAAATACTTGGGGTCGACAGTCCAGAGTAATGGAGAGTGTGGGAAAGAGGTAAAGAAGTGAGTGCAGGCAGGTTGGAATGGGTGGAGAAAGGTGTCGGGAGTTCTGTGTGGTAGAAAAATTTCAGCAAGAATCAAGGGGAAGGTGTACAGGACAGTGATGAGACTGGCCATGCTGTATGTTTTAGAGGCAGTGTCACTGAGGAAGAGACAGGAGTCAGAGCTGGAGGTAGCAGAGCTGAAGATGTTGAGGTTCTCTTTGGGAGTGACACGGTTGGACAGGATTAGGAACGAGTACATCAGAGGGACAGCTCATGTTGGACACACACACACACACACACGTACAACCAAGATCTGATCTCAAAGGAGAACTGAACTGTGCTGGACACAGACACACACACATACATAACACACACGCACAGAAAAAGAACTGAACTGTGCTGGACATAGTCAGACACACACACACACACACACACACACACTAAATTGTCCTGTTTGCATGCACATATCACTTTACACTTATATATATTTATATATATATTTATATTTATCCTGTTTACATGTGTCACTTTAATATCTGCAATCACTGTATACACCGTTCTTTCATTGATTAACATTGTCTTGTTTATTGCACAAAGTTGGCCTATATGTTGTTTGTCTGCACTGTCTTGTCTTGTCTTGTCTTCCTGTGCACTTCTTTTGTATGTATAGTTCTTAAAGACTGCACCTTAAGTATAGTTTAATTTTTTAGTTTAATTTTAATTTTTAAATTATAGTTTAATTTTTTTATCTCTATGTTATAGCTCTGTTTGTCTGTGTCACTGTACTTTGTCTGTGTTATGTGTAGCACCTCTGGTCTAGGAGGAACGTTGTTTCACTTCACTGTGTACTGCATCTGCTATATATGGTTGAAGTGACAATAAAGCTTCTTTGACTTGACTTGACTTGAAGATGGTTTGGACATGTTCAGAGGAGGGAGAGTGAATATATTGGTAGGAGAATGTTGGACATGGAGCTGCCAGGCAGGAGGCAAAGAGGAAGGCTAAAGAGGAGGTATATGGATGTAATAAATGAGGATATGAAGCTAGTGGGTGTTGAGGTGTTGAGGATGCAGAAGATAGGGATAGGTGGAGAAAGATGATTCGCTGTGGCGACCCCTGAAGGGAAAAGCCAAAAGAAGAAGAAGAATTCCTTTTACTGCACTGTACTGGGCCGGTGTTTCAACCAAGCTGAATTCCTACCTCGTGTGCAGTTCTTGGGTTAGATTCCAGATTACAACCTTTTGTGAATAATTAAATCACAGTACTTCACAGTTGCTATTTAAAAAATGAAATTGATTTTATATTTGTTATATTTCTATTTCATCTTAAACACTACTAAGGTTTCTCAATTCTGATGAGACAAATAGTTTCCCTCATATATAAAATTAGCACTATATCTAATTTTGAAGTTAGTCCAAGCACCTGCTTCATTCAGAGCCGTATATTCTGCTTATCAATTTAAAGGCACATATTTTACTGTGGAATCTTGATAAAAATCCAGTCTGAATTGTTTTGCTGTTATGTTACGAAACATCTCTAGAGAACAGGCTTGTGCTGTTTTCCATAAAACACAGCATTTCCAAAGACATAGCTTTATGAAAGGTGTGGTTATCTTACCCTTCATTACAGGTGTACACTTTGAATAACTGAAATCTGACATGTATGAATCATAGGGGTGGAAAGTCATTAAGTGCCATGTCATTTTATTACAGAACTTAAGTGCATTTACTGATTGCATAACTATAACCATTTGTGTATAATGAAATCATAGTACTTTTACTTTGTAAAAAGTAAAATGCATTTTAAACTTGTTATATGTCTATTTCATCCTAAACACCACTTCTCAGTTCTGATGAGACAAATAGATTTCTCTTAAAAAAACAGATTTTGAAGTTGTAACTGAGGTCCAAGCACCAGTCAGAGTCTTATGTAAAAAAAACCCCCACATACTATTAAGCTCATATTGACCTCATGTGGTTTGCATGATTGTTGTTTATTGAAAATGCTATGCAGTTCCTAACTGAAAGTGAAAGGAAAATAGTAATAATGTCCCCACCTCTCTTTGTTTTGACAAGTAGGGTGGAGTACAATATGCAGAACCTCTCTAACAATGACGGCACTTACGTAAAATTAATACATATAATGAAATATAATCTGAATTATCAGTATTTATAACATCTTTCCTCTGTACATCATGTGTATATTAGCCCCAGTGGGTTCTGGTGATACAGCAACCCTGATCAGGCTAAACGGGTTACAAAAGATTTATGATACAGGAACAGGGACAAATATCAAAATCAGCATCAATACACTTTACAGGCAAATCGTGTATGATGTAAAATATTCTACAATATACTACTCTATGACACACTAGACACTATTACTAGTAGACCTAGTAGTACTACTATCCCTACTACAACTAAATCTACTATTACTAATACTACTAATAATAAAAATAATAAAGTATAGTAAGTAGGACAATATTATTTCCGTGGGTTTTATGGCTATACGGTATACCACATGTTTTGTCAAGGGATGATATACTGATACAACAGAAATACAAAAACCTCTTGCATAATCAGAATCAGAAGAAGTTTTATTGCCAGGTAAAGCAAAGGGTTAGAGCACTTTACAGTACTAGGAATTTGTCTTGGTGTCAGGTGCAAACATGTACACAGATAGAATAAACTAGAATAAACTAAATAAATACTGTATACAGAAAGTGACTTTGCATGAGAAGTAGTGCAATTTAGAATGTAAGAGTGAAAGTGAACGTGACTGTCCAAACATATATACAGATATGAAGTATGTACACAATCTAGAATGAAATAAATATTGTATACAGAAGTGTGAGTTTGCATGAAAATTATTGCAATTTAGAATGTGAAAGTGACTGTCCGTAAGTTTTTGAAGGGGGGGTTGGGGGTAAGTTCATCTGGAGGTAAATGGGACACTGTTCAGCAGGCTGACTACAGTGGGGAAGAAACTGTTCTGGCATGAGGTCCTGGTCCTGATGGAGGGGAGGGACTGAAAGAGTTCGTTTCTGGGATGAGAGGGGTCGGCTGCGATCTTGGCTGTGTGTCTTCAGGTCCTGGAGATGTACAGCTCCTGGAGAGATGGGAGACTGCAGCTGATCACCTTCTCAGCAGAGTGGAACACATGCTGCAGCTTGGCCTTGTCCCTGGCTGTAGCTGCAGCAAACCAGACCGTGATGGAGGATGTGAGGATAGATTTGATGATGACAGTGTAGAAGTTCACCAATCATCCTCGCAGGGAGATGAAACTTCTTCAGCTGCCCCAGGAAATACATCCTCTGCTGAGCCTTCTTGGTGAGGGAGCTGATCTTCTGCTCCTGGGTGATGGTGGTGCCCAAGAAGCGGAACACGACAGATGTGCCACTGTTCTGATGTATGACAATGATTTTTTTTTTTTTTTTTTTTTTCAAAATGATAGAAGGCTTGCACAAAGCTACAGATACAATAAGGTCTAATTATTCTGTGAAGTTTCATACATACATGAATTTCATGTGTAATGTTTCAGTCACCGATCAAGTAATTGAAGAACATCAGGGTGGTAGTGAGTAACTAAATGCAACACTGTTATTAATAACTTCCTGTGTCTGCTGTACCTTCTTACCCAAATATTTACCTTTCTGGTGTTCCATATAAACAGATTGGGTGAGAGTATAATCTTTAATATGGTGACATTTATGTAACATTTTTGGAAAGAGTCTCCAGTGTCAGCACTTCAAGTACAAAGTTTTCTGACACAGGATGGAGTCTTCAGGATGGAAAGCTTTGCAGTTTCTCAGTAATGTAACAAGCCAGTCTTATTATCTTCAAAAATGAGAAACTGAGATACTGAGGGAATGGATGTTTGTAGCTGCTATAATGTAAGTGGTAACAGCTTCCATCAAGCCATCAGGGTCCTCAACACCCAGAACTGAACTGCAGTGAACTGACACACACACACACACTCATCTATGTTTACAGCACCACGTATATAGACACTGTTTATATGCTGTTAATGCACAGTCACTTTTATGCTGGTTTGCACATCACTGCTATTGTAAGTGAGCATACACCAATCAGCCATAATATTATGAGCACTGAGAGGTGAAGTGAATAACACTGATTATCTCCTCATCATGGCACCTGCTAGTGGGTGGGATATATTAGGCAGCAAGTGAACATTTTGTCCTCTAAGTTGATGTGTTAGAAGCAGGAAAAATGGGCAAGCGTAAGGATTTGAGCGAGTTTGACTAATTGTGATGGCTAGACGACTGGATCAGAGCATCTCCAAAACTGCAGCTCTTGTGGGGTGTTCCCGGTCTGCAGTGGTCAGTATCTATCAAAAGTGGTCCAAGGAAGGAACAGTGGTGAACCGGTGACAGGGTCATGGGTGGCCAAGGCTCGTGGGGATGCACGTCCGGAGTGAAGGCTGGCCTGTGTGATTTGATCCAACAGACGAGCTACTCAAATTGCTAAAGAAGTTAATGCTGGTTTTCATAGAAGTGTGTCAGAATACACAGTGCATTACAGTTTGTTGTGTATAGGGCTGCATAGTCGCAGACCAGTCAGAGTGCCACCAAAAGCACCACTGTGCACCACCAAAAGCACCAACATTGGGGATGTGAGCATCAGAAACTAGACCATGGCACAATAGAAGAAGGTGGCCTGGTCTGATGAATCACATTTTCTTTTAAATCACATGGGGAACACATGGCACCAGGATGCACTATAGGAAGAAGGCAAGCCGGCTGAGGCAGTGTCATGCTTTGGGCAATGTTCTACTGGGAAACCTTGGGTCCTGCCATTGGATGTTACTTTGACACATACCACCTACCTAAGCATTGTTGCAGACCATGTATACCCTTTGAGACGGTATTCCTTGATGGCTGTGGCTTTTTTCAGCAGGATAATTTTGGAAAAAGGGGACCAACACAATATTAGGCAGGTGGTCATAATATTATGGCTGATTGGTGTATGTTTACTGTTTAAAATACTCTTATTTGCACAATACATAAATACAGTCTGTACTCTGGTCTACGCTACTTTATGTATCTGTCCTGTAGCTTATTGTATTGTTTGTCTGCACTGTCAGTCTTGCACTGTTTGCACTAGGGTGCACATTACGCACTTTATCTAACTAGGACAACATTCTCTTAGTCCTTCGCTCTGTGTTGTTGTTTTTTGTTTTATGTAGCTCTGTTTTGCCTTATCCAGCCCTGTGTTGTTTTATGCAGCACCATGGTCCTGGAGAAATGTTGTTTCATTTTAAATGAGTCCTGCATCAGCTATATATGGTTAAAATGACAATAAGTTTTTAGTGTCTTTTTCAGTGCAGTGACATGTCTTATTATCAGAGTCATCGAAGGACGTGCAAAATGATAGCTGATAGGAGAGTCTACATTCCATCAGGTCTATACAGTACCTACCAGTCATGTGTGAAAACCTTCATTTTCAGCATTCACAGTAAACCGTATCTAGTGTAGTAAGTCTTTGGATCCAGCAACAACATTTTTGAAAATGGCAAGAAAGGTAAAAATTCAATTTATACTATCCGATTTCATTTTTAAAATTGAAATTACATTGAGTTTTCATTTTACTCTGAAATTTGAAATGTTACGTATATTTAATTGTAAAAATACAAATTCAGTTCAATTCTCAGCTACTCAAATGCTCAACTGTCTTGTAAACAAAGTTAATACTAAATTAATACTACATTCTTATCCCACCTACACAGACAATTCTAATTCTGAAAGAACTTGTACTTTGCTTTGTCTAGTACATCTCTCTTCTCAATTTTTTTTTTTTTTTTTCAGATTTAAGCCATTTGGTTTAAGCCAGTGTAGTACTGTTAAGTGGCAGAGTAGGGGTTCTTCAAGACTAAAAAAAGACTTTGTGTCTTACAGACTATATTCAAAAACATATGTAGCTATTTTGTCATTGTGTAAATCACCTCCTCTAGAGTTTTATTTATATCTGAAACTCTCCACAGCCTCCTGTTCCTGCACCTAGAGCAAAGGGAAAAAACCTGGCAAAGCCAGGGGACATATGTTCAGATGAATTCTCAGATGATATGGTATATTATGTTATTATATTATTCATTCCATTCAATTCCCACTAGTGTGTTTGTGAGAAAGAAATTGAGAAGAATTTACAATATTGTTAAAAGCTACACTATATTGCCAAAAGTTTTGGGATGTCTGCCTTTACATTCACATGAATTTAATATGGACTCGGCCTGCCCTTTGCAGCTATAATAGCTTCAAGTCTTCTAGCAAGACAAGGTTTAGGAGTGTGTTTATGGGAATTTTTGACCATTACTCTAGAATCGCATTTGTGAGGTCAAGCACCGATGTTGGACAAGAAGGTCTAGCTTGTGGTCTCCGCCCTAATTCATGTTAAAGGTGTTCTATTGGGTTGAGGTCAGGACTCTGTGCAGGCCAGTCAAGTTCCTCCACACCAAACTCACTCATCCATGTCTTTATGGACCTTGCTTTGTGCACTGGTGCGTAGTCATGTTGGAACAGAAAGAGGCCATCCCCAAACTGTTCCCACAAAGTTGGGAGCATGAAAACACCTGAATTCAACGATTTGGAGGGGTGTCCCAAAACTTTTGGCAATATAGTGTATATCAAAATTATATTTAGCTTGCTTTTGACACTGTATTAAGGGTCTAAAACTTTGTGTCGCTGTGATAGCCCATGATCCAGGTTAAGAGGCCACCACCAGTTCCACCTAAAGTCCACAAAATTATCAGATCAGGTGGGAAAGCTGTACCTGGCATGGTGCGTTCCAGTTCTGTGCCTGAATATGATAAAAAGAGTGGAGGACAAGACTTCACTGTGCAGGTAACATGGGACTGTATTATTTTCATTTACTTATTACAAATTCATAAGGCCTTCCACAAATAGTATTATAAGTATTATAAATTCCAATAATATTTTACAGTTATACTAGGAACTTGGGATCTTTACCTCACTGGAGATTTGCCATGTTAAAGGCCTTAATGTCTACAGACCTGGACTCCCCTGGAATCTATGCTAGGATCATGTTTGTAGATTTTAAGATTTTCAGCTCTGCTTTCAATATTATCATTCAATCTCTACTATAGAACAAGCTCTACCAGCTGACTGTGCCTGTGCCTGTACCTGTAGGTGGGTCACAGATTTTTTGACTGACAGGAAGAGGCATGTGAGACTGGAAAAACGTGGCTCTGATTCCCAGACCATCAATACTGGTTCCCCACAAGGCTGTGTTCTGTCTCTTTTACTCATATCTTTGTACACTAACAGCTGCACCTCCAGTCACCAGTCCATCAAACTACTGAAAAGTGCAGATGCCACTACTATTATTGGGCGCATCTCTGAAGGGAATGAGTCTTCCTACAGGAGGGAGATCATCTGGTGACCTGGTGCAGTCAGAACAACCTTGAACTCAATGCTGTGAAAACAGTGGATATGGTTGCAGACTTTAGAAAGAACCCAATGAAATGTAATCTGTGTCTGACCTCATAGTTGGCTTCTGCAGAGGTTAATTTATGGCAAAAAAGGCAGATGAGTGGATTTTCCCTTGGTCCCCATTAGTGTTGTGATAGCACTGCTCCCATAACACTGCATGAAGCGTCCACCTCTACAGTGAATGGGAGATCGGGGGCGTAGGGGGCATAGGATGGGGGTAATTGGTCAAACGCTTGCTGGGTGGTGTCAGACCATCGTAACTTCTTGGGCTTCCCCTTAAGTAGGGACAAAAGTGGGGTGGCCACTGAATTATAACCCCAAATAAGTCAGCAGTAGAAATTTGCGAAGCCTAGAAACCATTGTAAGTCTTTGATCCTTGATGAAGTGGGCCACAAGATGGAGCACAGCTGGAGCATAAGATTGTATGGCATGACCAAGTATTTATAGTGGCCTTGTGAGGTAATGAAGGTGACCCTCCGTATCTTGATCAAATTGTACGCATTCCTCAGGTCCAGCTTGGTAAATATCCGTGTATTTCTGAAATGTTCTAATGCTGGTTGTACCAGAGATAAATGGTAAGGGTGCTTTACTGTAATGGTGTTCAATCCCCAGCAATCTATACAGGGTCACAACCTGCCATCCTTCTTCTCGATGAAGAAGAAGCCACACGCTGCCTGTGAGGTAGAAGGGCGGATAAAGCCCAATGGAGCAGTTGAGCATTGGTGGCTTGGAGGGGAGTCAGCTGCTCCTGATAAGCTGCAATGGCTTGACCCTGCTGTGCCACCATGGCCTGAAGCTGTTGTTAATCCGCTGGACCCAAAGGAGACAAAGTATCCTGTAACGGAGGAGCTGCAGATTCCACATGCGGTTTCAATAGCGTATAATAGCAGAAACCAGAGCACAATAATCCAAAACGTAAGACTGAGGCAGAGTAAAAAAATAAAGCACAAAGTTCAAAACCAGAGAAAATAAGTCCATGAAGCTAACAAAAAGGCAAAGCAACAAGGCAAAAATGGTATAGACAAGAAAAAGGTCACACACACAGAATACTCAATGGAAAACAATGGAGAACATGGCTCAGTATGCAGTAAACTCACAATATTTTGCAGGGTTGTGATGGCGTGGTAGCAGTATTTAAGTCTGTGAAACCTGGAATTGTGAACCAGAAGTGTTCTGTCAAGACCCAGAAGTGTGAGTACTCAGGGGAGGGTTCCCTCTGGTGGCCAGGAGAGGGGTTCATAGATGTAACACCCAACACCACCTACATGTATAATCCTGTTTGATTCCCCAGTCAATACTGTGGACTCCTTCTATTTCCTGGGAACCATCATCACCCAGGATCTTAAGTGGGTGCTGCACATTAATTAAAAAAGCCCACCAGCAGTTGGACTTCCTGCAGCAGCTAAAGAAGATCAACCTACCAAAGACAATGATGGTGCACTTCTACACCTCCATTATCAAATCCATACTCACCTCGTCCATCTCTACTTGGTATGCTGCTGACACTTCCATAAACAGACTGCAGAGTGTCATTCACTGTGCTGAGAAGGTGATTGGCTGCCATTTGCCACCTCTTCAGGGCCTGTACACTTTCAGGACCCAGAATTGGGCAGTTAATATTGTGGCTGACCCCTCTCACCCTGGACACAATCTTTCTGAGGCACTCCGCTCCTGTAGAAGGCTGCAGTCTATCGATCAAAAACCTCGTGTTTCTTTCTATCAGCAACTGTGCTCATACAAACCTCATAAACAATATCCAAGACCCACCATGGTCTCTTAACTGCCTCCTTGGACATTAATGCACAACCCCCCTTTACTGTGTTCATATGTGTTATATTAACACACAGCAGCCATACTGCACCTGCACCTTCTTATCCTCCTACCTCATACTGTGTGCATCTGCACTGCATGTAGTATTTGCAATTTGACATTTATACTAGTTCACTTTTGTACATCATGCACTATTATACACTTAATTTTTCTTTTTGTTTACCTTTGTTAGATTTTTGTTTTAAAATTATGTTTATTCTTATAGTTTTTCATAGGTTCTTGATATTTACGCTGCCTTGCTTCAAATTCCTTGTAAATGTAAAACCCACAGTACTTGGCAATAAAAGTGATTCTGATTCTGAAATAATAAATGATAGGGTGGTGTGAGGATTATTATTTTATTATTATTTTAATAAAGGCACAAAGTGTTCTATTCCTCTTATCCCAGCAATTAAGTATTAATTCAATGCCACATTAATGATTTATCTTGTTACACAATGATAATTTAGTTAGGTTTAATGTGTTACATATGTACAGATATTTTTAGTAATTTCTAAGGATATCTCATTTCCTTTGTTTCATATGTGGTTGCCAAGAAGAATAATGCAGAGGATGGCATCAGATCCCTGGCACTGCAGTGCCCAAGTCAAACGTCAGATAAATCCAGTGATCAGGGGAAGACATATGTTAGACGTGAAGTAAGTGATATATTTGATGACAGTATCTAAAGGGTCCATCACTTCTGCCTGCTGTAATGCAGTGGTTCCAAAACCCAATCCTCTACTATACGCTCAGATAAAGACTAATTTATTCTTAGACTAAATTGTAAATATACAATGACATACTATACATTTCCAAATGCCTAATATAATAATAAAATTATATAATAATAAAATGACAAATTCATGTGTTTTAGGTGTTGTTGAAACGTCCGACTTGGCATGTGGATTCTCATCTGTTGTATCAGAGAAGTAATTCATTTCCGGAACAGAGCTCAGCTCAGAGTCAGCAGGATGCAGAGGTTGCTAAATGTCAATTGTCACAATCAAATTTGCATACTCTGTAAAGCAAATTCTCATGAACTGTATACAAATATGTATGATTTTGAAAATAACTAATCTATTATCACTTTCTTAACTGATTTGTTAAGCACCATCACAATTTTCTATTGAGCAATGTGTCAAACAGCAACCAATATAAGTGCACAGATTTTAGATCTCATCAGAAATACAAAATGCAAGCATATGAATTAGTGCTGTAGCATATCTATAGTCTTTATAGACTGGTTTTCTTTCCTCTCATAGGACAATGAAGATTTCATTGGGTGGTGGAACTCAGAGGAACGTGAGTGTTATGTTAATAGATGTGTTATTCATAGACTTGTGCACACAGGGTGGAGTTTAAAATTGCTTTTAAAATTTAAAAGTGTTTCACTTACATGTGACCGATGTGCGATGTTAGCAATTTTGTTGCTCTCTGTGACATCAGTCCATATTTTCTATCGCAGATTTATTTATTTTTTCGTCTTCTTAGCTCTTATCTCTGCCCCTGTCCTGTCATTGGTTGTCTTCCTCATGTATCATCATCACTCTAATGTGTTTGCAGGTGTTCTTAAGCCCTTGTGTTTCATTGTTCCAGTGTTAAATCTCATTGAATGTTTCATGCATTTCACAAAATCTGTTTGAGCAGCTCTCTAAATATGCATAACTTTCCCAGCGTAAATATTCACAAACATTTTAGACTTAATTCAAAGTTAATTCTAAGTTTATTGAAAACTGTATGATAATGAATATAGACCATCTTTGTTTTCAGCCTGGAAGGAATATCCTGACACAAAGGAAAATGATGCAATGTAAGTATGAATGTAAGAAGTGAATGCTTGAATGAATTGAATGATTGAATGACTGGAGGTTTAAACGTTCAGTACAGTTTAAGACACTTGAGGTTTTATTTTTAACTCATTTGCATTATAGCTATTCTATAGAAAATTTAGATAAAGGGTTAAATTTTTTACTTTCATTTTAATTACTACATTTTTTTTCTCGACATTTTGATTGTAAAAATTATAGCCCTTCAGTTTGGTGGAGGCTGCACTTGTTTCACTATTTTACCACTATGCCTGTCTTTCTCTATTTCTCTCTCCAGAACATTCACGCAAAAAGCCAAAAATCTAAAAAATGCTGTTAAGGTATATGATTACCTCCTTATTGAGCATGGAGCGAATCTGCAGGGTCACATTTTAGATCTAGATGAAGTGGCCAATAGCATTGATAAGGTCCATAAGGGAGTGAAGATAGCAGGTATTACTGGAGGAGCTGCAGGGGCAGTAGGGGTTGCAGCTGCTGTTGGAGGTATCATTCTTGCCCCACTGACTGCGGGGGCTTCATTAGCAGTGACTGCAGTTGGAGTTGGAGTTGCAGCTGCGGGAGGAGTCACTGGAGCCTCAGCTGCCATCACCAACAAAGTCCACACCAATATGGACAGGAAGAAGGTGGAAACAATCCTGCAAGAACACTGTACACATATAGAGGAAATTGAGAAATGTGTCAAAGTTATTGGCACAAATATCGAGGGTCTGAAGAAATACAACCTGTCCACATTAAAGGGGGTGGATTGGACAGCAGTGAAGATGGCTAGAATGGCACATAAGTTAGGAGACAGTGTGGGAGCGATTGGTGCAGTCAGCAAGTCCTCAGGGATGATCCAAGGCTTTTCATTGGGCATGGACATGTACTTCAACAAAGAAGACTCCAAACAATTGAAGAAAGGCTCAGAAACCAAATTCGCCAAGCAAATCCGCAAGATCTCAAAGAACATGCAGACCAGCCTTGATGAGCTGATGGCATTTAAAACAGTGATAAATTCTGAAAAAATATAGAACCCAATTTCTTTTGTAAAACTATAAACTATATACTATACATTTTAATGTATTAATATGTTTAAGTTTAAAAAGGTATGTTGTTTTAAAGCTGTGAAATTAAATTAACGCCATACTATAATGTGAAAAACAACGTTCATAACTTATTTAAAATTGACATAACCCAGTACACATTTTGTGCCTGAAAACATCATGTAATTTCTGTTCATTTGCTCTCATATACCTTACTAATCCTAGAACATTTGTTCAAGAATTAATCAGAAATAAAGTATCATGTAATTGAACACTATTGACTACTTGTTTGAATCTGCCTTGATGCCTAGCTGTCACAAGGCAGTCTGGGCCTGAACACCAGAGGGAGCCATCGCCCGAATATTAACCATCTCTGCCCACTTCCGGTACAGAGGCGTATTTAAGCAGCGCGCCATCTCTGCCTTGTTGCGAAGCATTGTTTCCCATTGCGGTCCTTGCCAAGCCTTTATTCAGTTAGTTCTAGTTGCCTCGTGTATGACCTTGCCCGTTTACCTTTTTGACTACGAGTTTCGGATTTTGTGTTTTTGGCTTTGATTCATAGTGTTTGTTTTTCTGGTTTTTGACTCTTCGCCTACGTTACCTTGACTACGATTTTTGCCTGCCGTTCTAGAATAAATCTGCATATGGATTCTAACACTCCGACGCCTGACGAGTCGTTACAGAATGCTTCGCCGGAAATGAGTCCAGCAGATATGCAAGCTGCGTTATGGCGACAACGAGTCCTCCTCCGTGCTTATCAAGAAGAGGTTGACTCACTGAAAGTCACGAATCAACAACTCCAGCAACAGCCACGGGAACAAACAGCCACCGTGGCATCAGCATTCCACATACGCAGCGAACTTCCTCGTTTTGCTTTACCAGAAAAGTTCGACGGATCCGCCGATCGCTGCCGGGGTTTTCTTCGTCAATGCGACAACTATTTTGCTCATCAACCAGAGGCATACAGCGACAAGAGAACCAGGTGCCAGGTGCAGGAAATGGCATGCCGCGACACCAATGTGATGCTGTCACAATACATCTCCACAGCCATTCGTCTAGACAACCTGCGCCGCCAACACCGACCTACAGCCGCCATTTCACATGCCATGCCACGTCGTATGATGGAGGTTCAACAACACACAGAGGATTTATCAGAACCCATGCAACTGGGGAGGGCTCGGGTTACCGAGGAAGAGCGTGAGCGGCGCACTAAGCTCAATCTCTGCTTTTACTGCGGGAAACCAGACCACCGAGTGCTCCGATGTCCTGAGAAGCTAGCTACATCACAGGTAGAGACAATTGAACAATTATCCAAAGTTTCTCTTCCTGCGTTCTTGCTCCTTGCTATTTCCCAATTCTGTGTCACAGCGCTGATTGACTCAGGCTCGGCGGTCAACCTCATAGACTCAAATCTGGTGCACGACCTCCACATCCCCACGGTCCCATGCATGCCTCCACTCCGAGTGACCGCCATTGACAATCAACCCATCGGAGAGGGCCTCATTTCTCACCAAACACAACCCATTGATTTCCAACTCGGATTATTCCATCGTGAGCGATTATCGTTCTTTGTCATCTCTTCCCCATCTAACCAAATAGTATTGGGCCTCCCCTGGCTGCAGCTTCATGATCCCGATATCTCCTGGAAGAACGGTGACATCCGTAGGTGGACCCCTTTCTGTATAAAAAACTGCTTTCAGAAGCACACTCCTCGACCATGCCTTGCTACGTCCATAGAAAGCCCAGGTTCAGCCAATCTAATATTGCTCCCTCAAGAATACTACAACCTGCGGGAGGTTTTCAGTAAGGAGAAGGCGACCAGGCTCCCACCACACAGACCATGGGATTGCACCATAGAACTCCTTCCCAACACCATACCACCCAAGAGTCGAGTTTACCCTCTCTCCATCCCGGAAAAAAAGGCCATGGAGGACTACATCGAAGAGGCCCTCGCTGCGGGATATATCCGACCCTCTACATCACCGGCGGCTGCGGGTTTCTTCTTTGTAGAAAAAAAAGGATGGAGGGCTCCGGCCATGCATTGACTATCGCGGTTTGAATGCGATCACAGTGCCATACCCCTATCCACTCCCTTTAGTCCCAGCCGCCCTCGAACAGCTACAAGGAGCAAAAATATTCACTAAGCTCGATTTGCGCAGTGCCTATAACTTGATTCAGATAAGGGAGGGAGATGAATGGAAGACTGCTTTTCACACCACGAATGGACACTATGAGTACTTAGTCATGCCGTATGGACTAACCAACGCCCCAGCAGTTTTTCAATCCATGATAAATGAAGTGTTCAGAGACATGCTCCACAGTCACGTTATAGCTTACATCGACGACATACTGATTTATTCATCCAACTATGAGCAACATATTTCCCACATTCGAGACGTCCCTCACCGGGTTGCAGCCCACAACCTCTTCAGAAAATTGGAAAAGTGTGAGTTCCACCGTCCCTCCATAACATTTCTGGGTTATGTGATTTCTCAAAAGGGAGTAGAAATGGACCAGTCCAAAGTATCAGCGATCACATCCTGGCTGGAGCCCACCAACATTAAAGGCCTACAGCGATTTCTGGGGTTTGCAAACTTTTATCGCCGATTCATTCGGAATTATAGCACCATAGCCAGTCCCTTGACCTCGTTACTAAAAGGAAAGCCACAGAAGCTAAGATGGACTGACCAAGCCAGCACTACCTTCAATAAGCTCAAGCAAAGCTTCTCATCTGCCCCCCATACTCCGGCACCCCCGACCGGATTTACCGTTCACGGTAGAGGTGGACGCATCGAACAGCAGCATAGGGGCGGTGCTCTCTCAACGCCAGCCAAAGTCTGGCAAACTACACCCATGCGCCTTCTTCTCCCATAAACTAACACCGGCGGAGATGAATTATGACGTGGGCAACAAGGAACTGCTAGCCATGAAGGCTGCTCTGGAGGAGTGGAGACATTGGTTGGAGGGGGCAGTTCACCCGTTCCTCATTCTCACAGATCACCGTAACCTAGCTTATCTACGTGAAGCTAAACGCCTGAACTCACACCAAGCCAGGTGGGCATTGTTTTTCTCGCAATTCAAGTTCACGGTCACCTATAGTCCTGGGTCCAAAAACGGGAAAGCTGATGCGCTCTCTAGAATTCATGAGGTCAGCGAGTCCTCCTCACACCCGGACACCATCCTTCCATCTTCTGTTCTGGTAGCTCCCATACGTTGGGATTTCATGAGGGAGATCGAACAGGCCTACACCTCCGAGTCACCACCCCCAAACTGTCCACCCTCCAAGTGGTTTGTGCCCACGGCGCTCCGTCACAGACTGATTAGGTGGACCCATGAAAGCCCCAGCACAGGCCACCCGGGCATACACCGCACAACCCAGCTACTGCGCCAGACCTTTTGGTGGCCTTCTCTAAATCAGGATGTTGAGAGGTTTGTACGCTCATGCTCCGTGTGTGCCCAGTCTCGGACTGACCGCCATTTGCCTGAAGGCCTGTTAGAACCGCTACCCGTCCCACGCCGTCCCTGGTCTCACATCTCCATAGACTTTCTCACAGACCTCCCTGAGTCGCAGGGCTTCACGACGATCATGGTCGTCATAGACCGGTTCTCCAAGGTTTGTAAACTCCTCCCTATGAAAGGCCTACCCACGTCTATGGAAACCGCCTTGGCCATCTTTCATAACGTGTTCCGAAATTTTGGCATCCCTGAGGACATAGTATCGGATCGAGGCACACAGTTTACCTCCAGAGTCTGGCAGGAGTTTTGTAAACAGTTGGGGATCAAAGTCAGTCTGAGCTCAGGGTATCATCCCCAATCCAACGGACAAGCCGAACGCTTGAATCAAGAGCCGACAGAGGTTCCTGAGAGTATACTGCAGCAAGGAACAACACAGATGGAGTGAGTTCCTCCCGTGGGCCGAATATGCCCAGAACTCCTTAACTCATTCCTCAACGGGGCTGACGCCGTTCCAATGTGTATTAGGCTTTCAGCCACCGTTGTTCCCGTGGTCCGAAGAGCCCTCCGATGTCCCCGTGGTAGACGACTGGTCCAAGCATAGCCAAGAGACCTGGGAGCGAGCCCATGTCCGCCTTCAAAGGGCGATACGAAGACAGGTAATTCAGGCCAATCGTCGACGTCAGCCTCACCCAGCCTACCAGGTGGGTCAGAGGGTTTGGCTATCCACACGCAACCTGAAACTCAAACTACCCTGCCGCAGACTCAGCCCCAAATTCATCGGTCCCTTCAAGATTGTTCGCCAGGTTAATCCTGTCTCGTATCGCCTGGAGCTGCCTGCCGCTTATCGCATCTCGCCCACGTTTCATGTGTCTCTGCTCAAGCCCTATCACGAACCCCAGACTGCGAGTCCCAATGCCCATGAGCCACCCCCTCCCCTGGACATCGACGGCTCCCTCGCCTATCGTGTTCGCGCCATTCTCAACTCATGTCGCCAGGGCAGCCGCCTCCAATACTTGGTGGACTGGGAGGGGTACGGCCCGGAGGAGCGCTGCTGGGTCAATGTGCAGGACATCCTGGACCCCGCACTCATAGAAGAGTTTCACCTGAACTTTCCCCACAGACCGGCTCCTCGCCCGAGGGGGTGCCCTCGACGACGAACACCTGGAGGTGTTCCTAGACGGGGGGGTTCTGTCACAAGGCAGTCTGGGCCTGAACACCAGAGGGAGCCATCGCCCGAATATTAACCATCTCTGCCCACTTCCGGTACAGAGGCGTATTTAAGCAGCGCGCCATCTCTGCCTTGTTGCAAAGCATTGTTTCCCATTGCGGTCCTTGCCAAGCCTTTATTCAGTTAGTTCTAGTTGCCTTGTGTATGACCTTGCCCGTTTACCTTTTTGACTACGAGATTCGGATTTTATGTTTTTGGCTTTGATTCATAGTGTTTGTTTTTCTGGTTTTTGACTCTTCGCCTACGTTACCTTGACTACGATTTTTGCCTGCCGTCCTCGAATAAATCTGCATATGGATTCTAACACTCAGATGCCTGACGAGTTATTACACTAGCTTATTATGTTAGATATTGGAACTGATGCTAATGTATGCTGATGCTAATAAGAAAACAGGTCCAATATATACAACATAATAATTATACAGGTACATTTTCCATTGTTCAAGGATTTTCATGTAAAGTATTTGATGTGAAGGGTGGAGAACACTTACACATACAGTATACACATATAATAATATCTATAATATCATATAGTATAAGAGATAATAATCAGGATTAATAACCCCCTATTATATTATCCATCTATTAAAACCTGTTGTGATACTGCAGATACAGATGTCTATGGAATAGTATGAAGGCAATGAAATTGTGACAGTATAATTCATTATTTCCTTTTACTGCACTGTAATGGGCCAGTGTCTCATCCAAGGTGAATCCCTACCATGTGCAGTTTCTGGGATAAACTCCAGATAACCATAACTTCTTGTTCTTCTTCTTCTTCTTTTGGCTTTTCCCTTCAGGGGTGGCCACCAGCGAACCATCTCTTTCCACCTATCCCTATCTTCTGCATCCTCAACACTTGCACCCACTAGCTTCATATCCTCATTTATTACATCCATATACCTCCTCTTTAGCCTTCCTCTTTGCCTCCTGCCTGGCAGCTCCATGTCCAACATTCTCCTACCAATATACTCACTCTCCCTCCTCTGAACATGTCCAAACCATCTTCAAGTCAAGTCAAGTCAAGTCAAAGAAGCTTTATTGTCACTTCAACCATATATAGCAGATGCAGTACACAGTGAAGTGAAACAACGTTCCTCCTAGACCAGAGGTGCTACACATAACACAGACAAAGTACCGTGACACAGACAAACAGAGCTATAACATAGAGATAAAAAAATTAAACTATAATTTAAAAATTAAAATTAAAATTAAACTAAAAAATTAAACTTAAGGTGCAGTCTTTAAGAACTATACATACAACAGAAGTGCACAGGAAGACAAGACAAGACAAGACAAGACAGTGCAGACAAACAACATATAGGCCGACTTTGTGCAATAAACAAGACAATGTTAATCAATGAAAGAACGGTGTATACAGTGATTGCAGATATTAAAGTGACACATGTAAACAGGATAAATATAAATATATATATAAATATATATAAATGTAAAGTGACATGTGCATGCAAACAGGACAATTTAGTGTGTGTGTATGTGTGTGTGTCCGTGTCCAGCACAGTTCAGTTCTCCTTTGAGATCAGATCTTGGTTGTACGTGTGTGTGTGTGTGTGTGTGTGTGTGTGTGTGTATGTGTGTGCGTGTGTCCAGCTCAGCTCAGTTCTCTGTTGAGATGCCTGAATGCCTGAGGGAAGAAACTGTCTGGTTGTGCGGGTCCGAATGCTTCGGTACCTCTTTCCGGATGGCAGAAGGGAGAAGAGTGTGTGTGAGGGGTGTGTGGGATCATCCACAACGCTGTTAGCTTTGCGGATGCAGCATGTGGAGTAAATGTCCGTGATTGAGGGAAGAGAGACTCCGATGATCTTCTCAGCTGTCCTCACTATACGCTGAAGGGTCTTGCGGTCCGAGACGGTGCAATTCCCAAACCAGGCAGTGATGCAGCTGCTCAGGACGCTCTCGATGGTCCCTCTGAAGAAGGTGGTCAGGATGGGAGGTGGAAGATGAGCCTTCCTCAGCCTTCACAGGAAGTAGAGATGCTGCTGAGCTTTCCTGGTGATGGAGCTCGTGTTCTTAATCTGGCCTCCTTAACTTTGTCCCCCAAATGTCCAACATGAGCTGTCCCACTGATGTACTCATTCCTAATCCTGTCCAACCGTGTCACTCCCAAAGAGAACCTCAACATCTTCAGCTCCAGCTCTGACTCCTGTCTCTTCCTCAGTGACACTGTCTCTAAACCATACAGCATGGCCGGTCTCACCACTGTCTTGTACACCTTCCCCTTGATTCTCGCTGATATTTTTCTATGACACAGAACTCCCGACACCTTTCTCCACCCATTCCAACCTGCCTGCACTCACTTCTTTCCCACACTCTCCATTACTCTGGACTGTTGACCCAACCTTAAACTCCTGTACCTTCTTCACCTCTTCACCCTGTAATCTTACTGTTCCACTTCCCTCCCTTTCATTCACACACATGTACTCTTTCTTACTACGACTGACTTTCATTTCTCTTCTCTCCAGCGCAAACCTCCAACTCTCCAGGTTTTCCTCCACTTGCTTCCTGCTCTCACTACAGATCACAATGTCATCTGCAAACATTATTGTCCAAGGAGACTCCGGTCTGACCTCCTCTGACAACTGGTCCATCACCATAGCAAACAGGAAGGGGCTCAGAGCCAATCCCTGATGCAGTCCCACCTCCACATTGAACTCCTCTGTCTGACCTACAGCACACCTCACCACTGTCCTCTTACATGTCCTGCACCACTCTGACATACTTCGCTGCTATTCCTGACTTCCTCATACAGCACCACAGCTCTTCTCTTGGCACCCTGTCATACGCTTTCTCCAAGTCTACAAACACACAGTGCAACTCTCTCTGACCATCCCTATACTTCTCTTTTCAAAAAACAAAATTCACTTTAAATTTCTAATATTAAGTTATATTTCTATTTCATCCTAAACACTACTAAGGTTTCTCAATTCTAATGAGACGAATAGTGCACTATAATACAAATAGTGCAACCCTAAACCTAACCCTGATCTATAAAATTAGCACTGTTAAATGTTAAAAAACTTTTGATTTTGTTTTGGATTTTGAAGTTCTAACTGCAGTCCAAGCACCTGCGTCATTCAGGGACTTATAAAAGAAAACTCATCCTATTAAACTCATACTGACATCATGTGCATTGCGTGATTGTTGTTCATTGATGCAGTTCCTAACTGAAAGTGAAAGGAAAATGGGAACAATGATGAGAAATGTCCACGCCTCTCTTTGTTTTAACAAATAGGGTGGAGTACAATATGCAAAACCCTCACATTTATGTATAATTAATACATATAATGATATTAAAATAACTCCAAACAGCTCCAACAAATTATCAGTATTTATAACCTCCTTCCTTTGTACATCATGTATCTATTAGCACCAGTGGGCTCCGGTGATACAGCAAGCCTGATCAGGCTACTGAAGATGAATGAATGAAATTAATTTATTAACGAAGGACATACGAACGGGAACAAAAATCAAAATTATTTATTATTTACTCAATTTATAGGCATGGAAAGCAATGTTACATTTATATTGTCAAATCTTGTATGACATCTTAAAATAGTATTAGATAATTCTACTAGTGGCACTACTATCACTACTACTACTACTACTACTAATAATAATAATAATAATATAATAAAGTATAGTAGGTAGGACATTAAGGCTTGTGGATATTATGGCTGTACAGCATTCCACATGTGTTGGCAGGGGACAATATACTGACACAATGAACTGACACACACACACTTGACTTGGGAAAACATGTTTCATGGACCTTCTACAACAGTACCATAACTATAAACAGATACTATATCTTTAATTTGTTAATACATAATAATTCTTAGCATTGGGTAATTATTTTGGAGAAACCACTCCCATGCTGACTATTTCTCATAACAGCACACCCAGTGTATTTTTTCCCCTTAATTATTTAATCATACTATCCGTGTTGCTATCAACAGATGCTTGCGCTATTGACATAAGTAATTTTTTATTTAGTGTCTTATTCACAGCGTTGACATGTGTGTATGACAGAGTCATCAAATGGCTTCCAAGCGAGAGCTGACAGGAGAGTCTACATTCCGTCAGGTCTATAAAGACGTTTTGTTTTCAGGTTAGCATTTAGTCAGTTAGTCTTATCTGAAACCTTCATTGGTGGCATTCACAGTAGATGGTATCTAGTGTAATCTTTGTATCCAGCGACAACATTATTGAAAATGCCAAGAAAGGTAAGAATAAAATTTAGAATCAGTGATTTTCTTATTTAAATCTAATATATATTGAGTTTTTATTTTACTCTTTTATGAATGGACATTGAAATGGAAATGTTTATAATGTTTAAAAATGTAAAAAAAAAAAAAAAAATAGTAATTCAGTTCAATACTCAAATACTCAACTATCTTGTAAACAAACAACATTCATACTAAATGAATACTACATTCTTATCCCATCTAGTTTCAACCATGCATAAGACTTAAAACACAGACAATTCGGATTTTGGAAGAACTTGTACTTTTCCTTTTCCAGTACTTCTCTCTTCTCTATCCTTTTACGTTTCAGATTTAAGTCATTTGTTTTAATCCAGTTCAGCACTGTAGATTAGCGGTTCTTCAAGATAAGAAAAGAGACTTAGTGTGTTACAGATGACGGTTAAAAACATATATAGTTATTTTGTCATTGTGTAAATCACCTCCTCTGGAGTATTATTTATATCTGAACCTCTCCACAGCCTCCTGTTCCTGCACCTAGAGCAAAGGGACAAAGCCAGGCAAAGCAAGGAGACATACGTTCAGATGAATTCTCAGATGATATGGTATATTATGTTATTATATTTTTCATTTCACTCAATTCCCACCAGTGTTTTCAGAGAAAAAAATGCTTTGTGTAGCTAGCATTTCCAGGTGCAGAACAATTAACATGTTAACAACATTAACATTAACAATACTGTTGAAAGCTATATCAAAATGACATTTTGCTTGTGTTGCTATTGTAAATAAAAGTCTAAAACTTTGTGTCGCTGTGATAGCCCATGAAACAGGATAAGATGCCACCACCAGTTCCACCTAAAGTCTACAAACTTGTCAGATCAGTTGGGCAAGCTCTACCTGGCATGGTGCAATCCTACTCTCTGTCTGAATCTGATGGAAAGAGTGGAGGACAGGACTTTACCTTGCAGGTAACATGGGACTGCATTATTTTTATTTATATATTACAAATTCATAAAGACATGCAAGAAGTACTATAAAAAGTTATATAATAATAATAATAATAATAATAATAATAATAATAATAATAATAATAATAATAGACACAATAGAGTATGCTCTTACTGGAAAATAATAAGTGATACAGTAGTGGGAGGATTATTATTTTATTTTTATTTTAATACAGCACATCACAAAGTGTTCTATTACTCTTATTAACAATTATTAGCAATTATTTTTTAATTCAATGTCACATTAATGATTTATCTATAATAATGATCTAGTTATGTTTAATGTTTTACAGATGTAAATACTTATAAGCAGATAAAACATTTCTAAGGATATACCATTACTTTGTTTCATATGTGGTCGCTAAGGAGAATAATGCAGAGGATTGCATCAGATCGCTGACATTGCAGTGTGCAAGTCAAACTTCCAGTAATAATGGGACGATAATTAGTCAAAGAATTGTGAGTAGAGTCATATACCTGATGGCTATTTCTGAAGGGTCCAACAGTTAATGCATTGGTTCCCAAACCTACTTCTGTACTATACACTTAGACAAATACTTAGACTATACTATTACTATCTAATACTATACAAAAAATATCTAAATGTCTAATAATATGCTTGTATAACAATTTAAGAGAAACTTCAAAACACATTCCTGATTTTTTTTTTTATTTTAATTTTGAAAATGACAATTTCATGTGTTTTAGATGATGTTGACTCAGCAGACTTTGCATGTGGATTCTCATCAGTTGTATCAGAGAAGCTTTTCACTTCCGGCGCAGAGCTCAGCTCAGAGTCAGCAGGATGAAGAGGTTGCTAAATGTCAATTGTCACAGCCAAATTTGCATACTTTGTAAAGCCTATTCTTATAAACTGTATACAAATCTGTATATTATTGGGAATAACTAGTCTATTATTATTTTCTTAAATGATTTTGTAATGAAGGATTGGCAGGGTCCATATGCAGTATAAACCGATTTACTGAATGAACACAGAGAAAAAAAGCACAAGTCCAAATCCAGTAACACAAAGACATGGTCAAAAAACAAAAAGAGAGTGAAACAGCCAGGAAACACAGTCCTCAAAGCAAACAAATCCGACAAGGGCAATATCCAAAAGAGTGATAAATCCAAAGACAAAGCAAAGGTCATACACAATGGCAAAACATGATAGCAATAACAAACGGCTCAGTACGCAACGAAATGCTGACAATACTTTGCACTGAATAACAGTGTGAGTGTGTTCTATATATTTGTAAAACTGGAAAAGAAATACCAGAATTGAACTCCACAAACTGAAAGAGTCAGAATTCCGGTTAGGATTCCCTCTGGTGGTCGGGAAAGGGCAGTGTTGCAATGGATGGGTTTTCCCAGTAGCAATGCCTTAAATTAATTGTAAATATACTAATTCAGTTCAATTCTCACCTACTCAAATAATCAACTATCTCGTAAACAAATAAAGTTAATACTAAATGAATACTACATTCTTATCCCATCTAGTTTCAAACATACATACGACTTTAAAACACAGACAATTATGATTTTGGAAGAACTTGTACTTTTCCTTTTCCAGTACTTCTCTCTTCTCTATCCTTTTACGTTTCAGATTTAAGTCATTTGATTTAATCCAGTTCAGCACTGTAGATTAGCGGTTCTTCAAGATAAGAAAAGAGACTTAGTGTGTTACAGATGACGGTTAAAAACATATATAGTTATTTTGTCATTGTGTAAATCACCTCCTCTGGAGTATTATTTATATCTGAACCTCTCCACAGCCTCCTGTTCCTGCACCTAGAGCAAAGGGACAAAGCCAGGCAAAGCAAGGAGACATACGTTCAGATGAATTCTCAGATGATATGGTATATTATTATACATTACATTATTATATTATTCATTTCACTCAATTCCAAACAGTGTTTTTGTGAGAAAAAAATGCTTTGTGTAGCTAGCATTTCCAGGTGCAGAACAATTAACATGTGAACAACATTAACATTAACAATACTGTTGAAAGGTATATCAAAATGACATTTAGCTTGTGTTGCTATTGTAAATACAACTCTAAAACTTTGTGTCACTGTGATAGCCCATGAAACAGGATAAGATGCCACCACCAGTTCCACCTAAAGTCAACAAAATTGTCAGATCAGGTGGGCAAGCTCTACCTGGCATGGTGCAATCCTACTCTCTGTCTGAATCTGATGGAAAGATGGAAAGAGGACAGGACTTCACTGTGCAGGTAACATGGGACTGCATTATTTTTATTTATATATTAGAAATTCACAAAGACATGCAAGACGTACCACAAAAGTTGATGTAAGTACTACACCCTCCAATAATATATTACAATTATATACGGACGAAATAATCTACAATGTTGTATGCTGTTACAAGAAAATAATAAGTGATAGGGTGGTGTGGTGTGAGGATTATTATTTTATTTTTATTTAAAACAGCACATCACAAAGTGTTTTATTACTCTTATATCGCAGCAGTTAATTTTTAATGCAATGTCACATTAATGATTTATCTATAATGATCATCTAGTTATGTTTAATGTTTTACACATGTAAATACATACAGTATAAGCAGATCAAACAATAGCATTTTAGTCATTTCTAAGGATATACCATTTCTTTGTTTCATATGTGGTCGCCAAGGAGAATAATGCAGAGGATTGCATCAGATCGCTGACACTGCAGTGTGCAAGTCAAACTTCCAGTAATAATGGGACGATAATTAATCAAAGAATTGTGAGTAGAGTCATATACCTGATGGCTATTTCTGAAGGGTCCAACAGGTCTACCTGCTATAATGCATTGGTTCCCAAACCTACTACTGTACTATACACTTAGACAAATATTTAGACTATACAATTACTATCTAATACTATACAAAAAATATCTAAATGTCTAATAACATGCTTGTATAACAAACACATTCCTATTTTTTTTTTTATTTTGAAAATGACAATTTCATGTGTTTTAGATGATGTTGACTCAGCAGACTTTGCATGTGGATTCTCAACAGTTGTATCAGAGAAGCTTTTCACTTCTGGCGCAGAGCTCACCTCAGAGTCAGCAGGATGAAGAGGTTGCTAAATGTCAATTGTCACAAACAAATTTGCATACTTTGTAAAGCCTATTCTTATAAACTGTATACAAATCTGTATATTATTGGGAATAACTAGTCTATTATCACGGTCATGGTCAAAAAACAAAATGACGGTGAAACCGCCAGAAAACACAGTCCTCAAAGCAAACAAATCCAACAAGGGAGATATCTAAAAGAGCAAAGGGAAACTCAGCGGTGAGGGAGAGAAGAGCTTCCTTAATCAAAAGCAGCTCCTGGTTTCTCATCTTATGTTTGGCGTCCTCTGGCATCAGTTTCAGGGAAAAGAAGGCACATGTATGGAGTTTTCCAGGGTCCCGTATCATTGTGATAGCACAGCCCCTACCCTGCAGCATGAAGTGCCAACTTCAACCACAAATGGCAGGCGGGGTTGGGGTGTCTCAAGATGGGTGTGGTCATGAAACTTTCTTTGAGCCACTCGAAGGCTGTCTGCTGCCTCTGACCAGTGTGGTTTTTGGGTTTTCCCCATTGCAATGCCTTGTTTGGGACGGCCACCGAGCTTTAACCACAGATAAACCTCGGGTAAATGTTCGCAAACCAGAGGAACCGCTGAAGGTACTTAAGAGGGAGGAGGCCAGTTTAGGAACAGATTGTCCAGGCGGATGTTCCGGGTGATGTACTGGGCCGGTGTGTTGTCCTCATCCCTGCAGGCAAGTTCAGCCTGAAGCAAGGGTTTAAGGGCTTTCCGGAAGATGGCCCTTAGCGCAGGGTTGTTTAATCTGCTCTGGGTCGTTATGGTTCAAAATTTCACAGTATAATCTGCTGCTGAGGCCAAGCCCTGGAGAAGCTGTAGTAACTGAACAGACACCTTGCACCCCCTGGTGGGACACTCGAAGACAGCTTGTATTAGATGGGTGAAATGGCTCTATGAAGTCTGTTCCTTGGCATCACTGTCCCAGACAGCTGCTGCCCAGTCGAGGGTCCTACCAGTGAGCAATGCCAACAAGAATGTGCACGTGGTGGAATCATTGTGATAAGTGTCAGGCTGCTGTGTTGCTGTCTCACACTAGCGAAGGAATCCCTTGCAGCATTGGGCAGAGCCATCTAATTTATCTGGCATGCATCTTTATGCTAACTCCACCCTAGGTGTTGTGGGATTAGCCAGGGTCTGGAGTAGCTGGGAGTTGGCAGTTTGGAGGGCCGCGAATTGCACGTGATAGGCTGTGAGCACCTGTCCCTGTTAGGCCACAATGGCCTGGAGTTGGGTTACATCCACTGGATCCATCTGCAGCGACATATCCTGTAATGAGGGATTGGCAGGATCCATATCCATGATATAAACTGATTTATTGCATGAACACAGAGAAAGAAGCAAAAGTCTAAATCTAGTAACACAAAGACAGTCAAAAAAACGAGAAAAGGGTCCAATAGCCAGAAATCACAGTCCTCGAAGCAAACAAATCCAACAAGGGCAATATCCAAAAAAACTATAGATCCAAAAGCAAAGGTCATACACAATGGCAAAACACAATAAAAATAACAATAACGGCTCGGTACGGAGAGAAAAACCGACAATACATAGTGCAGAAAAGCAGTGTTAGCATGGTTTATATGTCAGTAAACCCAGAAGAGAATAAAACAGAAGTATTCCCAGAAAAGAAAGAATTCTGGTGCGGGTACCCTCTGGCAGACGGGAGAGGGTGCTGTTGTAACAGATTTGTTCCCAATGAACAATGAAATATAGTGCACAGTTTTTAGATCTTATCAGAAATTCACGAGTTAGTACTGTAGCATATCTCCAGCGTTTACAGGTTTTCTTCCCTCTCATAGGACAATGAAGACTTCATGGTGTGGTGGCACTCAGAGGAACGTAAGTTTAATAATATTGTATTAAAAGATGTATTAATATAATGTGCACACAAGGTGCAGTTCAAAATTGGCATTCCTCAGTGTTTCACTTACATGTGACTCTGATGTGTGATTCTAGCATTTTTGTCACACTGCTCACACTGCTCACTGTACACCCTGACTGTCAGTGTGAACAGGGCTGCTTCTGGTTTTTGTAAATTTGTTTATATGACCATGTGCATTTTGTTTTGGTTTCATATCTTGTCTCTGTCCCTGTCCTGTCATTGGTTGTCTTCATGTATCATGTACCACCATCACTGTAATGTGTTTGCAGGTCTTCTTTTAATTAGTATTTTAATATGTATTTAAGCCCTTGTGTTTCATTGTTCCAGTGTTAAATCTGTTCGAATGTTTCATGCATTTCACAAAATCTGTGTGAGCAGCTCTCTAAATATGCATAACTTTCCCAGCATAAATATTCACAAACATTTTAGACTTAATTCATAGTTAATTCTAAGTCGATTGAAATCTTTCTGATAATGAATATGGACCGTCTTTATTTTCAGCCTGGAAGGAATATCCTGACACAAAGGAAAATGATGTAATGTAAGTATAAATGTAAGAAGTGAATGTTTAATGAATTATGACTGGAGATCATATTTCACACATATTTATATTCAACTCATTTGAATTGTAGCAATGCTATAGAAAATGTAGATAAAGGCATATGCATGTTCATTTCATTTTATTTTGTTCATTTTTCTTTTTTTCTTGACATTTTGATTGTAAAAATTTAGGCCCTTGAATTTGGTGGAGGTTCCACTTTTTCACTATTTTACCACTATGCCTCTACCTCTGTTTTTCTCTCCAGAACGTTCACACAAAAAGCCAAAAATCTTAAAAATGCTGTTAAGGTATATGATTACCTCCTTTCTGAGCATGGAGCGAATCTGCTGGGTCACAGTTTACAACTAGAGGAAGTGGCCAATAGCATTGACAAGGTCCATAAGGGAGTGAAGATAGCAGGTATTACTGGAGGAGCTGCAGGGGCAGTAGGGGTTGCAGCTGCTGTTGGAGGTATCATTCTTGCCCCACTGACTGCGGGGGCTTCATTAGCAGTGACTGCAGTTGGAGTTGGAGTTGCAGCTGCGGGAGGAGTCACTGGAGCCTCAGCTGCCATCACCAACAAAGTCCACACCAATATGGACAGGAAGAAGGTGGAAACAATCCTGCAAGAACACTGTACACATATAGAGGAAATCGAGAAATGTGTCAAAGTTATTGGCACAAATATCGAGGGTCTGAAGAAATACAACCTGTCCACATTAAAGGGGGTGGATTGGACAGCAGTGAAGATGGCTAGAATGGCAAATACGTTAGGAGACAGTGTAGGAGTGATTGGTGCAGTCAGCAAGTCCTCAGGGATGATCCAAGGCTTTTCATTGGGCATGGACATGTACTTCAACAAAGAAGACTCCAAACAATTGAAGAAAGGCTCAGAAACCAAATTTGCCAAGCAAATCCGCAAGATCTCAAAGAACATGCAGACCAGCCTTGATGAGCTGATGGCATTTAAAACAGCGATAAATTCTAAAGATGTGTAGAACCCAATTTTTTTTTAACTACATTTAATGTACTAACATGTTTAAGTTTAAAAAGGTATGTTGTTTTAAAGCTGTGAAATTAAATTAAGTTCATACTACATGTTCATAACTTATTTAAAATTGACATAACCCAGTATGCATTTTGTGCCTGAAAACATCATGTAATTTATGTTCATTTGCTCTCATATACCCGACTAACACTAGGATGTTTGCTCATGAATTAATCAGAAATAAAGTATCATGTACTTAAACCCTATTTACTATTCGCTTGAATCTGCCTTGATGCCAAGCTTATTATGTTAGATATTGGAATTGATGCTAATCTATACAGCCACTAGCAAAGAAAACAGGCCTCGTGTGCAGTTTCTGAGATTCTAACTGCAGTCCAAGCACCTGCGTCATTCAGAGCCTTATAAAAGAAAACTCATCCTATTAAACTCATATTGACATCATGTGCATTGCGTGATTGTTGTTCATTGATGCAGTTCCTAACTGAAAGTGAAAGGAAAATTGTAATAATGATGAGAAATGTCCCCGCCTCTCTTTGTTTTAACAAGTAGGGTGGAGTACAATATGCAAAACCCTCACACTTACGTATAACTGATACATATAATGAAATAAAAATAACTCCAAATTATCAGTATTTATAAACTTTGTTTCCTTTGTACGTCATGTATCTATTAGCACCAGTGGGCTCCGGTGATACAGCAACCCTGATCAGGCTAAAGATGTTACTGAACATGAATTAATGAAACTCATTTATTAGTGCAGGACATCTACTTTTATTTTTACTCGATTTATAGGCATGGCAATCAATGTTACATTTATATTGTCAAATCTTGTATGGCATTTTAAAATTCTACTAGATAATTCTACTAGTGGCACTACTATCACTACTACTACTATTACTACTACTACTACAGTGGTACCTCGGTCCTTAACCACCCCTGTGTTTGAATTTTCGGTATTCGTTTCAAATTTTCGAATCAATTTGACCTCAGTGTACGAAAATATTTTTGGTGTACAACTCGACCATCAGGAATGCTGGTTCTTGTTTCCTACAGGATTGCAACGAATATCAACATTTCGAACAAAATTCGAACAAATGTTAATGTTAACTGTATTTTCGACACAAATTTTCAGTTTCCGAAAATATTTTTCTGTGTTCGACCCGACCTGAAAAGAACTATTTTGACCGCACACGCTTTCTATGCAGCGTACTCTGGCGTAGACAATAGAGATGAAACAGTTTACACAGGTCATCTGTTTTGAAAGCATCATCTGTGAGTGCTTGTGTTATAACCCCACTCTCTCTTTTGTGGTATAATTTCAATAGCCATGTCTCCGAAAAGGGAAATCAGGCATCAATTTCACCAAGAGGAAAGTTGTGAGATCAACCATAGAGTTGAAACAGATTAAATCGTTTTACATTATTACATTAATTCAGTTTTTGACCAAATTAAGGTTGAACACCGAGGTACCACTGCACTACTACTACTACTACTACTACTAATAATAATAATAATAATATCATAATAATAATAATAATAATAATAATAATAATAATAATAATAATAATAATAAACTGATAGAACAGAAATACAGAACCCTCGTGGCATAAAACACCTCAGATATGCCACTACTCTGACGTATGACAATGATTTGTTTTGTTTATTTGGAAAATGAGAGGAAGCTTGCACAAAGTTGCAGATATGATAAGGCCTAATTACTCGGTGTAGTTTTGTAATGTTTCAGTCACTGATCAAGTAATTGAAGAGCATCAGCGTGGTACAGGGAGTAACTAAATGCAACACTCTTATTAATACCTTCTTATGTCTAATGTAACATCTTGCACAGATTTTTACATGTTTGGTGTTCCATATAAACAGATTGGGTAAGAGTATAATCGGTAATATGGTTACATTCATGGAAGGAGTCTCCAGTGTCAGTGTTTCAAGTACAAAGCTTTCTGACACAAGATGTAGTCTTCAGGATGGAGAGCTTTGCAGTTTCTCAGTAACGTAACAAGCCAGTCTTATTATCTTCAAAAGTGACAAACTGAGATGCTGAGACTTTTGAGGGAATTGATGTTTGTAGCTGCTATAATGTAAATGGTAACAGCTTCCCTTCCAACATCCAGAACTGAACTGCAATGAACTGACACACACACGTGACTTGGAAAAAAAAACATGTTTCATGGACCTTCAACAACAGTAACATAACTATCAACAGATACTATATCTTTAATTTGTTAATACATAATAATTCTTAGCACGGGGGGGGGGGGACATGCATGCATCACACCACTCAGATACTGTCTATTTTCTATAACAGCACACCCACTGTGTTTTTTCCCTTTAATTATGTTCGTGTTGCTATGTACAGATGCTTCTGTTATTGACACACAGTAAGTGTTTCTTTTAGTGTCTTATTCAGAGCAGTGACACGTGTGTATGACAGTGTCATCAAATGACTTATAAAATGAGAGCTGACAGGAGAGTCTACATTCCATCGAGTCTACGAAGGCATTATGTTTTACCTACCAGTCAGAAAAACTTCATTTTCAGTAACAGTAAACAGTGTCTAGTTTAGTAAGTCTTTGGATCCAGCCACATTATTGGAAATGGCAGGAAAGGTAAGAATGAAATTTAGACTCACTGATTTTATATATATATATATATATATATATATATATATATATAATTGAAATTACACTGAGTTTTCATTTGAATCTGAAACTGAAATGTTAAAATTAATTGCAAAAATCCATACTAATCCAGTTCAATTCTCAACTACAAAAGTCTTAATTCATAAAAGTCATAATTAATATGAAATTAATACTAGATTCTTATCCCGTTTAGTTTCACATATGCATGAGACTAAAAACACAGCCAGTTTTGATTCTGGAAGAACTTGTACTATTCCTTGTCCTGTACTTCTCCCTTATCTACCATTTGCATAAGGGTTCTTCAAGACCAAATAAGAGCCTCTGTGTGTTACAGACTATAATCAAAAACATATATAGCTATTTTGTAAATTTTATAAATCACCTCCTCTGGAGTTTTATTTATATCTGAAACTCTCCACAGCCTCCTGTTCCTGCACCTAGAGCAAAGGGAAAAAACCTGGCAAAGCCAGGGGACATATGTTCCGATGTATTCTCAGATGATGTGGTATATTACATTACTATATTATTCATTTTATTCATTTCATTCAATTCCCACCAGTGTTTCTGTGAGAAAGAAATTGCTTTGTGCAGCCAGGTGCAAAACAATTAATGATACTGTTAAAAGCTATATCAAAATTATAATTAGCTTGTGTTGGCATTGTAATTAAGAGACTAAAACTTTGTGTCGCTGTGATAGCCCATGAACCAGGATAAGAAGCCACCACCAGTTCCGCCGAAAGTCCACAAAGTTATCAGATCAGGTGGGCAAGCTCTACCTGGCATGGTGCGTTTCAGCTCTGTGCCTGAATCTGATGGAAAGATTGGAGGACAGGACTTCACTGTGCAGGTAACATGGGACTGCATTGTTTTTATTTACTTATTACAAATTCATAAGGACACACAAGGCAGTGCCAGAAAAGTTGGTGTAATAATATATTACAATTACGCAAGAAAGGATAATAATAATCCACAATGGGGTATGCTGTTATAGGAAAAATAATAATCAGCAATTAGATTTTCATTCAATGCCACAGTAGTTACTTTATGATGTTCCAGTTATGTTTAATGTTTACATATATACATATAAAACATTATCATTTTAGTCATGTCTAAGGATTTATCACTTTCTTTGTGTCAAATATGTGGTCGCCAAGGAGAATAATGGAGAGGATGGCATCAAATCCCTGACACTGCAGTGTCCAAGTCAAACTTCTGATGAATCCAGTGATCAGGGGACGTGTGCTAAAAGTAAAGTGAGTAGAGTGATATATCTGATGATTGTTTCTAAAGGGTCGGTTCTACCTGCTGCAATGCAGTAGTTCCCAAACCCAGTCTTGTATTATACGCTTAGACAAATACTTATACTATCCAAATGCTTAATAATGAAATAGAGAGTAGATTTAATAACAGAAACTTCAAATGACATTTTTTTTTAATGACAATTTCATGTGTTTTAGGTGTTGTTGAATCAGCAGACTTGGCATGTGGATTCTCATCTGTTATATCAGAGAAGTAATTCACTTCCGGCGCAGAGCTCAGCTCAGAGTCAGCAGGATGCAGAGGTCACTAAATATCAATTGTCACAAGCAAATTTGCATAAGCCGATTTTCATAAACTGTATACAAATCTGTACAATATAGGGAATAAATAGTCTATTATCACTTTCTTAACTGAACACCATCATAATTTCCTATTGAGCAATGTGTCAAACAGCAAGATTTTAGATCTCATCAGAAATACAAAATGCAAGCATAAGAATTAGTGCTGTAGCATATCATATGTACAGTGTTTACAGACTGGTTTTCTTCCCTCTTATAGGACAATGAAGATTTCATGGGGTGGTGGAACTCAGAGGAACGTGAGTTTAATAATGTTATATTAATAGACGTATTATTCAAATTTGCCTCAGTGTTTTACTTACATGTGACTCTGATGTGCGATTTTAGCATTTTTGTTGCTATTGCTGTTATCAGTCCATGTTTTCTATCCCAGATTTTTTTCGGCTTAAAGGTTAAAAAATCTTTTGTACCTCACACTGCTCATTGTACATCCTGAGTATTAGTGTGAACAGGGCTGCTTCTGTTTTTTGTACGTTTGTTTATATGACCATATGCATTTTGGTTTGGTTCATGTCTTGTCATTGGTTGCCTTCCTCATGTATCATCATCACTCTTGTGTTTATTGAAATCTGCCTGATATTGAATATGGACCGTCTTTGTTTACAGCCTGGAAGGAATATCCTGACACAAAGGAAAATAATGTAATGTAAGTATAAATGTAAGAAGTGAATGTTTGAATGAATTATGATATTATTACTGGTGATTTAAATGTACATTCCAATTTAAGCCACTTGGGGTTTTATTTTCAACTCAGTTCATCATAGCTCATCATAGCTATGCTATAGAAAATGCAGATAAAGCATTTTCATTTCATACATCTTTCAGTTTTTTCTTGATCTTTTGACTGTAAAAATTAAGGCCCTTGAATTTGGTGGAGGTTTCACTCATTTGTCAGTATTTTACCACTGTGCCTGTCTTTCTCTATTTCTCTCTCCAGAGCATTCACACAAAAAGCCAAAAATCTAAAAAACGCTGTCAAGGTATATGATTATCTCCTTACTGAGCATGGAGCGAATCTGCAGGGTCACATTTTACATCTAGATGAAGTGGCCACCAGCATTGACAAGGTCCATAAGGGAGTGAAGATAGCAGGTATTACTGGAGGAGCTGCAGGGGCAGTAGGGGTTGCAGCTGCTGTTGGAGGTATCATTCTTGCCCCACTGACTGCGGGGGCTTCATTAGCAGTGACTGCAGTTGGAGTTGGAGTTGCAGCTGCGGGAGGAGTCACTGGAGCCTCAGCTGCCATCACCAACAAAGTCCACACCAATATGGACAGGAAGAAGGTGGAAACAATCCTGCAAGAACACTGTACACATATAGAGGAAATCGAGAAATGTGTCAAAGTTATTGGCACAAATATCGAGGGTCTGAAGAAATACAACCTGTCCACATTAAAGGGGGTGGATTGGACAGCAGTGAAGATGGCTAGAATGGCACATAAGTTAGGAGACAGTGTGGGAGCGATTGGTGCAGTCAGCAAGTCCTCAGGGATGATCCAAGGCTTTTCATTGGGCATGGACATGTACTTCAACAAAGAAGACTCCAAACAATTGAAGAAAGGCTCAGAAACCAAATTCGCCAAGCAAATCCGCAAGATCTCAAAGAACATGCAGACCAGCCTTGATGAGCTGATGGCATTTAAAACAGCGATGGATTCTGAAAGCACGTAGAACATAATTTGTTCAAATATTGGATAACTGTGGATTTTTGCAGAATATTGTTATTATTATTGGATTATTTATGGATTATACACTATGGATATTTAGGGGCCAATCACCAAAGAAGCATAAGCTACTACTATTTTGTTATCATTCTATTGTATATCATATTACTATTATGAATGCCAACAAAACACTATTCAGATGAACAGTTATTAAAAAAGAGAGTTGATATTTTAAATTCCAGGTGTTGATGAAGGCATACAGGAAAATTTCATTTTGAGGCCAAACCTTTGTTAAAGAGGGTTGAAAAAATGCACTGAGAAATTATACTTAAGTAAAGGTATAGACAATATTCAACTAAATTTAAATGTATTAAAATGTTTAAGCCTTTAAAAGTATGTTGTTTTAAACCTGTGTATTAAATTAACGTCATACTATCATGTGGAAATGATATATACTGAGGTCAATACCCAATATACATTTTTTTTGCCTGTAAACATCATGTAATTTCTGTTCATTTGCTCTCATATACCGGACAACTGTTATGAAGTTTGCTGATGAATCAGAAGGTATCATGTAATTAAACACTATTTACTATTCGCTTGAATCTGCCTTGATACCTAGCTTATTATATTAGATAACTGAATTGATGCTAATCTATTCTGGCATTAGCAAAAAAAAACGCATACACATACAATATACAACAAAAACATATACAACATTTCACAAGTATTTGATGGGTAGGGTGAAGAACGTTTAATAAATATCTGAAAGAAAAATGCACGTACACATACAGTATACAAATATATCCATCCATTGTCTATACCTGCTTATTCCTAATTAGGGTCTGCTGGAGCCTATCCCAGCACACATAGGGCAAAAGGCAGGGGTACACCCTGGACAGGTCGCCTGTCCATCGCAGGGCCAAATATAGACAGACAACCACACACACTCACTCCTATTGGCAATTCAGAATTACCAATCAACCTGATGTACATGTTTTTGGACTGTGGGAGGAAACCGGAGTACCCAGAGTAAACCCACACAGGGACGGGGAGAACATGCAAACTCCACACAGAAAGGCTGCCTGTTCAAACCCGTGACTCGAACCCAGGGCAGCAGTGCTGACCACTAAGCCACCGTGCTGCCCTATACACATATAATAATCCTCAAATAATTAGAGATGATACTAAGAGATTATAAGCAGTATTTATAACCACCTATTATATTATCCATCTATTAAAACCTGCAGACAGAGATTACTAAGGAATACTATGAAGGCCATGAAATTCATTAATTCCTTTTACTGCACTGTAATGGGCCTGTGTCTCATCCAAGGTGAATTCCTGCCTCGTGTATTCCTCCCGGGATAGATCCTCCAGATCCTCTGCCACCCTTAACAGGATAAATTGGTTACTGAAGATGACTGAATGAAGTACTTGTGCAACACAACAACAATAGATGGTGCAATGTTATACAAATCCGGTTTAAGGTTCTATTGTCTGTGCTGAGTAACATTATTCATGTAGGCTCGGATCTGTTGTCAGAAAAGCTGTTTCTCTAATCAGAACCAAAACCAGCATTGATGGCTCTTGGTATTTGGTGTTGTATAGCAAACAATGTTACATTTGTAATGACAAAGCTTGTGTTGCAAAGTGTCTGATTATTAAAAAAAAAGTAATACTACTATACTATACTAATATCATTACAGAAATTACATTTACTACAGTGATACTACTACTACCACCACCACTACTACTACTACTACTACTACTAATAATAATAATAATCAATTCTGTGGGACAGTGGTAGCTCAAGTGGTTAAGGCTCTGGGTCATTGACCAAAAGATCAGGGTTCAAGCTCGCCAGCACTGCCATGCTGCCACCATTGGGCCCTTGAGCAAGGCCCCCAACCCACTCTGCTCCAGGAGTGCTGCATCATGGCTAACCCTGCACTCTTATCCCAACCTCCAAGGAAGAACTTCACTGTGCAATAATGTATGTTACAAATAAAGGCAACTTAACGTATCTTTCAGACATTTGTTGGCAATGGCTCTGCTGAGAAATCCAGAGCTGCTCTGCTCGCTAAACAGATACAACCATTTCTCTAGATGCAAGACCATGATGCTGAATGTACATTTTTATTTCAAATGTTTTGCATAGTCTGTAAGTGTATCTGCAGTAATGTTCCTGTTATATTACTAAAAGTATCAAGAGGGCAGCATTGTACTATTTGCTGTCTAGGACTCTACTGTTTAACTCTCCACATTTCTTCAACTTCTTTAGAGGCCATGGATTGAAAATCAGTAATGTATGAGACTTGGTCTTTAAAGTGATCTTAAAAAAATGGGTAAAAACAAATATTTGCCATGTGTGAAATAATAGTGAAATATAAAACCCCGGCCTGTGTGTTCACATTGTGTATTGTTATTGGCTACATTAAATTACATTAAGTGTCTTATCCTAAACATTTTTGTGTACCACTAACATACGACATAATCTAATAAAATAATCTATGATACTCAAAACCAGCCTTATATGAACAGTGTTTCGGCGCTATGTCTTCATTGTGTCGTATTTGGATCACAACCTTAAAATACCGGATTTCATTCACGTGACTTACCGAAATACTTTCCTTGTCGAGACTGTATGGGGAACTACTTTTTTGCACAACAAACCACACCCTGATGACTCATAGAGCCAATCAAACGAGCGTGAATTGCGCGTGGAGTAATACGTATGTCGCGACGGCGGAAGGTTATCGTTGGATGTCGGTCGTCCGTATATAATGTCATGTGACACCACCGTCTCGGTTCTTTTTTCTCGCGACATATATTTGCTATACCGTTTTGGGCACCCAACTCCTCTGCTCAAAATGGCAGTGTAGCGGCTTGCAGCGGAAAACTCGCAGCGGCAACACCTGCAGTGCAACGGCGATTTGCACTGGCTCTATTTATCAAAATGGCGTAAGTACAATTTCGTAAATTGGGTACAGAAAATATGTTTATGTTGGGTAACTAGCGCAACAAATTGGCGGGTCTTTAACCGTGTGCTGTCACACGGCGTTGAATAATATTTAAATAGTTATGTATGAGTTATTTGTTGAAATTAATTATACTATTCATTTTTTCAAAGCAAAAATTAACCTGGTGGTCATATAGAAATGTACTATAAACAGTAAAATAAAAAACCCGGGCTACTTAGCAAGGCCGCTAATGTCAGCCAGATTCGCCCACACCTTTCGGATTAATCGATAAAAGTGTATTTGGTTCTCTTAACTAGTTTGTAAAATTAGCAGGCACGTTTAAATAGATTAGTGGAAATAGTATTTTAAAATCGATGCGATAAATAAATACGATAAGTTTTCTATTGTTGTCGACCAGGCAACGTGGCACATTCAAAATGGCGCACGCTTTACTACAAATGACACCGTGTGCTTTTGTTATGAAAATGGCGCGGGCGCCAAGGGCACTGCTCCCTCTAAACGGAAGTGAAGGCGGGGCTACGGGCTGTTCGTGACCATATAAAGAAATCTTGAAGGGCGGGTATTTCCAGCACACCACGAGGATTTCTAAATACATCGCAGCTCTGATTTCCCATTAAGCACCGCATCGGTTAATGTTCCTGTAGTAATGATAGTAAACTGAACATTTAGGTCAAGCTTTTATTCAGGAACCTGTATTTCAGCTACTACTTAATACTACATTAATGTAGTATTAACATACTACATTAATCAGACATGTTATCAACCATTTTGTATAATTTGCGTGTAGGGGATCTTTATTCTATAGTTCCCCTTTTCTTTCAAGATGGATCTCATTTTGTTTACATGACACTAATTATAGTAGAATTCACTAAACATGCAATATGTCAAACAGAATGTTTGTTTTATTTGGTTAAAGCTTACCACTTGCCCTTTTTTTCCCCCCTGTCTTAGGTCCCTCGAGGCAACCACCCTCAGCACTGCTGCATTTGACAGCATATCAACCCTCCTTGACTCGTCATCAGAACTCCTGTTCTTTTTGAGTCCGACCAAGCACCATGACTCTGAGCTCTCAGATTTGCGTGGAAGAAATGGGGACCCTGTTCTTGGGGTCCTCGACTCTGATGGCTGACCCCTTTGGGCCCCTTCTGGACGAAGATGAAGAGAGAGCTCTATCCGAGGGGTCTTCATCGCCCCTCTCCTTCTCTTCATACTCTGATTCTTACTCCTCCTCCCCGTTTTCTTCCCCCTCAGCCCCCGATCCTCTAGGATGTAAAGGCGGGTGTGATGTGCCGCTCCCCTGGATGTCTGCCAGTGAGCAGATTGATGCTCACATTGAGGCAGATCAGAAAGAAGGTGAATGGTCTTGTAACACTTAAGCACACAAGTAGTTGTCTGGTCTCGCATGCAGTTAAGTTAGAAGAGAGTTAAATTAAGTGATTGTATGCCTGATAAGCACACTTAAATACTATCCTAGTCAAAAAGGACCACTAATAAACACATGAAATCCTTTGTTACAGGGGATGCGTTTTCAGGCATGGACTGGATGACGGAGAAGATCGACCTCAGTGATTTTGATCTGGACTCGCTCATTGGGTCCTGTGATTTGGATGAGCCTCCCAGCTCTCCAGAGGAGCTTCTGGCATCCCTGGAGTCCCAAATGGATCTGGACCTGGCTCCACTCCCATTCCCATCAGCATCTACTCCTGTTCCGGAAGAGCTCAACCTGCCGCCTTTCCCTCTAGATTTACCAGTTGAGCCTGAGATCCAAGATGAGCCTGTTTCTGTTGTTGAGATCAAATCTGAGCCAGTCTCTCCGGCTCCTGCGCCTTCATCTCCTGCTCCTCCATCTCCTGCGTTTACACTAGAGTTGGGCAGTGAAGTGGATATCTCCATCTCGGAGCTGGAGAAAACAACACCCAAGGCCAGTTCTGACAGCCAGACCCCCAGTATCGTGCTCTCCCTTTCCCCTGCCCACATAGTGGTGGTTCTCACAACCAAAGAAGAGCCAAGCATTTCCAGCTCTTCCTCAGACCAATCTGACAGTGGCATCGAATCTGTGTCCGGTTCTCCTCCTCGTGTACAGAGTCCTGTTCCATCTCCCAAATTTGCTGGTGCCTCCAGAACCAAGCCCTACTCTAAACCTGACCCCGACGCGGTTGTAAATGTTGCTGGTAAAGTAAAGGCTGTATCGGGAACAAGCAAAACAGCAGACAAGAAATTGAAGAAAATGGAGCAGAATAAGACGGCAGCTACCCGCTACAGGCAGAAGAAACGGGTGGAGCAGGAGAGCTTGAATACAGAGTGTTCTGAGCTAGAGAAGAAAAACAGAGAGCTGGCAGAGAAGGCAGACTCGATCAGCCGGGAGATCCAGTACCTAAAGGATCTCATTGAGGAAGTCCGGTCAGCAAAGAACCGAAAAAACAAGCCCAAGACCAACTCCTCCTAAGAAGACGATGTCTGTATGATTGGCATGATTTTTATAAGAAGGGCACAGGAAGGATCTGTAGAAGTATCTGTGCTAGTGTTTCCCCGCACCTTCATAATTCACAATTCCTGTACATTCACAGGATGTTGCTGTATAAAACATATAGTACTAGAATTAGATCATGCACAATCCCATTACACACCCAAAGCCCAGTCACTCATTTCTAACTTTCTCACTTCACCTCTTAACATCATTGTCCAGTAAGGGGCCTCATATCAGCCAGTGGATATTTTTGTTACACTGAATATTCTTGTTGTATGTACATAGCTTCAGCTGCATTCTTCAGCTTTATTTAAAATTCTGGTGTTTGGTGCGAGTTTATGCTATAGTATGCTATTGTGCGATTTCTGTTTTCTAATAAAGCTTTTAAACTTCAGTTGTGGTTTGTATTTCATTTCTCTGAAAAAATGGGTGGCTTTTTAAATTTAGGAGATGAGGAATAAGGTATGTGATTTAGCACAACTTGTTCTTGCTGGTGAATCATCCGCTTGAGACGTCACATTCTAGAATGAGGAAACTGATACTAACTCCTGTGTCTTACTCCAACCACACAAGTATAGTGGGGGGGGGTATAAGGCATTGTGAAACTCCAGGCTAGTACATTTGAAAGCACATAAGGTGTGTATGCAAATGTGGAGGTCCAGCTGGGTAAATGGCGCAGAGGAGCATCACAGCTCTAGGTTCTGTCATTCACTAAATACGAGCAACCCTCTCCACACACTGCTGACTTTACTTCAATATAAACCCTTTCACATGTTTGGGAGAAAGTCACATTCTTTATGGTATCCAATTTAGTTTGTGTGTATATATGTATAATATAAAAAAAAAATCAGTCCACTGGTAAATATACATATGGATGAGTATAGAAAAAAATCAGGGATACATTCAGTCAAAAAAATAATGTCTTTATTTTCAATATTAAATTTCAGATATCTATGAAAACATTACTGTGAGGCTGAAAAATTGACTTCAGTTTTAACATGAGCCCTGAACTTAAGTCGTACTGGATTTGTTAGAGACACCGTTATTTGACCAACATGACACGTGAATGGTTCAGACTTTCTCTAACATATGGTACCCAGATTGAATCCAACATGTCTGCCTAAACATAGTAAATACAGACCTGACACGTCGCTTAAAGTTAACAGCCACCATGTGGTTCACAAGTGCCCTAAGATATTTAGTTTTAGCCCACGCTGAGTTTTCTGAGTGCATATTAGTCACTTGCATACTTAACTCCAAGAGTTGAGATATTTTAATTGTGATTGTGGTTTCTTTGCCTAATTATAACTGAAACTGTTTCATGAAATCATACTCTAGCTTCCAGCGCTGCTGCATTAAAGTAAATTCTACTGTGTCTGTGCTGCGTTAAGAAGATTTGTTGCAGATCATCTCCTCTAATACATTGTCTACATGAAATGCATCTTCAACAAGCTCTGACACTTGAAAGAACATCTCCTTGGAAGATTTTTTTTTTTTTAAATAAACTTTAATTGCGTTGCTTACATTTGAGACAAAAGTAGAAAACGAAGAATTACACAACAACCAGTAGGCAGGAGAATACTTGTTATACCTACTGGTGAAGGGAAAGAGAGAGGTCTTTGACGACTGTAGGAGGGAAGGGATTATATTTAGCTATTTAAACAGCTTTGACTGCAGGCACTCATAATTACCTCCGTGGCATGTGGAGAATTTGCACACCAAACAAAGACGCGTCTCTTTGAAATTCGAACTTCTAAACCGTCAAATTGAAGCAGAGGAAGAGAGAGGCTGAAACGATGGCATTGTTCAGGGACATCAGGAATTCTGGAACAAAACCAAAAAATTATGAGCCACATTTTAGAATCACATTTCAACATAATCTATTTGTATTTGTCTGGGGTTTTTTTTCCAGAATGTAGCTCATCTGTTGCTAAAAGTCTCCACCTCTTCTGGTTAAATGGACCATCAGGACCACAAGGTGGTGGACTGTTTTCTGTTTAGTGCTGGTAATGAGCACAGGAAAAAGTGTAAAAGCAGTGCAGTCAGAAACCGAATACTAAAAATCCAGCTTGGTCTGATGAACTACCTAAACATAGAGTGAGTAGTTACGCTGATCAAGATATTTTCCACCTTCCTTATTACTTGAAAGTTTCTAATTGCCTCACTGTTGTGATCTTTAAAATAACGTGTCTACAGTATAGTATTACTGCCAGCAATTCAGAAACTACTTCCTTACTACCTGCATGTATGAAGACGCCTGACCAGCTAAAACAGATGGGCCTGTGTTTTGGCAGCTGTTAGCATGTTAGACTAAGCTTGACAGGGCTGATAAGTAAACGGATACCACACTGCACTCTCTCTCTCGGTTTCTGTGTGTGTGTGTGTGTGTGTATACACCTCAAACCCGTTGTTGTGCTCATCGAACCATTCCTGAACCATTTTTACTTTGTGGCACGGTGCATTATCCTGCTGAAAGAGGCCACAGCCTCATCATACCAGGACACCTTCTTTCATTGCTCTGTGGTTCAATTCTGATGCTCACGTGCCCATTGTTGGCAGTTTCGGGGGTCAGCATGGGAACCCTCACTGGTCTGCAGCTATGCAGCCCCATACACAATAAACTGTGTTGCACTGTGTATTCTGACACCTTTCTATCAGAACCAGCACTAACGTTTCCAGCAATTTGAGCAACAGTAGCTTGTCACGTACATCAGTGAGCCTCGTCCGTCCATGACCCTGTTGCCGGTTCAGCACTGTTGCTTCCTTGGACCACTTTTGATAGATACTGACCACTGCAGACCGGGAACACCCCACAAGAGCTGCAGTTTTGGAGATGGTCTGATCCAGTCGTCCAGCCATCACAATTTGGCCCTTGTCAAACTCACTCAAATCCTTATGCTTGCCCATTTTTCCTGCTTCTAACACATTAACATTGAGGAGGTGCCATGATGAGGAGATTTTCCAAGGGAAAGTGTAATACTACAACGTATGAAGACATTCTGTACAATTGTGTGCTTTCAACTTTGTAGTGATGGTTTGGGGAACAACCGATAGGTGTGGTGGGACAGTCAGGCTTCCACAAACTTTTTCGCAAGTCTAGTGTATCTGGTAATGCCGGGTTGAGGACGTCAGAAAGACAATCAAAAGTAACCAGTCAACATTGATTAGTGAGCTAAAACAACACCAAACACATTTTTTCCCCACAGCACAACATACCGGTGCCACTCCCGGTGCAAAGCAGCCAACACCTACAACGTGTGTAGCTGTCCCTAATAAACCGATGAAATTAGAACTATATACCTAATGGTGATTATTCGAAATTTTTCGGTTCTCTTTGGGAGTGAGACGGTTGGACAGGATTAGGGACGAGTACATCAGACGGACAGCTCATGTTGGGGGATGAAGTTAGGGAGGTCAGATTAAGATGGTTTGGACATGTTCAGAGGAGGGAGAGTGAGTATATTAGTAGGAGGATGTGGGACATGGAGCTGCCAGGCAGGAGGCAAAGAGGATATGAGGATATGATATGAAATGAGGATATGAAGCTAGTGGGTGCAAGTGTTGAGGATGAAGAAGATAGGGATAGGTGGAGGGAGATGATTCGGTGTGGCCACCCCTGAAGGGAAAAGCCGAAAGAAGATTCGATTTTTTGTGGATAGATAGTTAGGGAGGGAAAAGTCCAAATAATTAGAAGACAGAACAAAACTGTCTGCATTTTCTGTACAGAGGGTTAATGTTACACAGATCCATTGCTCCTGAGGGATTATAGTGACTATGAGACAGGAAGCTGCCAGCGCAAACCGGCTCAAACCGGATTACACTGGTTATGTCAACCAGGAAACTCCAAACTAATACAACTGAAGTTAGTCACGCCCTTCAGTGACCAGTGACTGACTGACCAAATACTATTGCTAACATTATCGACCCAGGTCAAGTTTAACGAATGGAAATCTCCGATAAAGCGTTAACACACACGACATCATGGTATAAGCAAATAAACCCGCCAGGAAACCAGGGGCGTTTTTCCCGGCATGAAACTCATTGAATGGTGTGTGTGTGTGTGTGTGTGTGTGTGCGCGTGGTATTATTATCTTCCATGACGTTTCGGGTTCAGTCGAGGGCGGCCTTTTTCATAGTGGTTCTCTCGCGCGTGTTGATTGGGCAAATGTAACAAGCTGCTCAACGATTGGACAGTTTAGATGTCAGTCATGTCACCATAGCAACCATAGAACACGGCAGGGTAGCGCCTGACTGATACTGTACAGGCGAAGTGGTGGGTATTTCACAGTCATCTGACGCCCTCTAGCGGACAACACACGAACAGCGCCAGTTCAGGAAACTTACTTATAACGTTAAAAAAACAAAATCTTTAAAAGTTTGTTATTAACTACAGGCATAGTGAAAACAAATCAAATAATATTCACGTTCGAGGACCGCATATCAGTTACACAAGGGTTAAATGATTAAATGATGTAAACGCTATAATCTTAACGTAATATAAAACTTTTTTTTTACCGCATTTTAAGTCATTTTGATAATTACCAGATGTAAGCGTGAGATCATGTAAATAAATAAATAATAAACACATACACAAAAAATAAATAAAGTAGATAAGTAAATAAAGCAGTCTTTTGACTAACCACGCCCACTTTATCTTTATCTTTTTTCACTTAAAAGTAATTTCTCTACTTTTTTCCGCCACGTAAGCAATATTTATTTATTTATTTATTGCTTTTCATTGCATTGCATTGCATTGCATTGCATCCAACGAAACACAAGATGGCGCTGTTGGTTTCGGTTTGCCGAACATCCCGGGCAAAATGAACCACCAAAGAAGAGGAACGGTTGTGTTCCCAACGCCTACATAGTTGCTACACATACACACTATATGCGTCACATTTGCAAACATCATGGTGCACACTACCTAGTGCTCTAGACAGTCAATTAGGAGTCGTTCGGGTTTTCAGTAGAAACTGCACTAGTTTCGTCATGTGAGCCGAATTTACTTTAAATGAAGTCTTTGGTCCTAAAAAGTTCAGCGATCTGGTGTCTCATGATCAGTAGTGTTTTCCGGAGGTAGGACATGTCATTTAATAATAATAATAATAAACTACATCATGTTAGAAGTGACTCAAAATAAGAGATAACTGGACGTGTTGATGTTTATCTTTGTTACACTATTTTTTGAACAGGTTTTAGTATTTTATGGTAATTGAAAGAATTCATTTTTTTCAACAGGTATTTTAGTATTAGTTTTATATTAATTTGCATTTACGGCATTTGGTAGACACCCTTATCCAGATTGACTTACAATTTATGTCATTTTTTGCACAATTGAGGGTTAAGGGCCTTGCTCAGGGGCCCAGAAGTGGCAGTTTGGTGGATCTGGGGTTCAGACTCACAACCTTCTGATCAGTAATCCAACACCTCAACCACTAAGCTACCACATCCCTAATTAAGTGAACATTTGCATGTATATGTTGGAACTGTGCTCTAAGCGTGATTAAATAAATAAATGTACATATTTTTATGAATACAGAAATCTTCTTCTTTTCTCTTTTCCAAAAACAGAGCATCCTCCAGCATGTCCTGCCGAGAGAATCATGTGATTTGGAAATCAGGGCCCGTGGAGGCGTATTTGCATCCTTCTCCATGGACTCCAGGGGCCACTGTCGTGACCCACAATCCCCCTAAAACCCCAAACAGCCTTTTCCATTTATCCGAATCCTCCTTCCTTAGCCTTCTCCTGGGAGCACGAGCAGTCGGAGATCTCCTCTGCAAGCGCCTCAGTGTCCAGCGCTGCGCTCTGGTCCACAAGCCCGACTGTGAAGACGGCACGACTGCAAACCTGCTTCTGCTTCCTCTTCATGGCTTGGAGGACACGTGGAGGCCGCATCTCGCTCCTGAGGAAGACTTTCAGCCTCAAGATCCCGGCTACATAACTTCCAAAAGCGGCCCACGCTGGACCGATCTTAACCTGGAAGCCGTTAAGGATAGAATTCGAGCAAAATCGCCTTCCCCGGATGCTCCTCTTAACTACACGTTCCTTGGAGAAGCGTCACACCAGGGATTGTTTTCTCGTATCGTTCGAGGAGAGGAGAAGCAGTGGAGGGTCTGGGAGGATGACGGCCACATTGCCTTTCTCACACCGTTCCCCAACACTCCAGGGCTGACGGTGGTGATTCCACGCAAACCGCTCACCAGCGACATCCTCCGTCTAGGGAACGGGGATTACAAAGAGCTTGTGCTGGCAACCCGGAAGGTGGCGAGGCTGTTAGAAGAAGCTCTGGGAGCATGGGGAGTGGGGGTCATATTTGAGGGGTTTGAGATTGACTACGCTCACGCTAAACTGATTCCTCTGGTTTCATCACCAGGCAACGTGACGCAAAGCGCAGTGTGTTCAGTACCAGAGTTTTATGACTTGTACCCTGGGTTTGTGAGCTCAGCTAACGGACCTCCAGCTACTTCTGAACAGTTAAGACAGATCCGTGAAAAAATCACTAAAGCATCAAAGGACTGATGTTTTAAGTTCACGTCTCTTTTTTTATTATGACTTTTCTTTTACCAGATTTAACTAGATTTTTTTGTAATTAACTATTTGTCCACACTTCTTTGCCTTTCTACACATTTTTTAAGGCCAATCTTCTGTACCTGCCCAGTTCATTGCTTTGACTGGCCTCGTAATTTTTGTCAGTTTAGCCTGGACAACTTTTAATTCACATATAAACAGCATTTTTCTTGTTTGGATACCAAAATACTTTCAGTTTGCACTGATATTATATATTTACTTGTTGAAGTAACTAATCTCAATGTAAATTCGGTGTAATATTGACCTTCACTGTATTAAAGTGAACATCGCTCACTTCCCCGAATCTCTGTTGTGCATTCATGTCAGTTGTATCACAATGCTGGAATCTGATTGGCCAGAAGGAGCCCAATCACAGGTGTGTATTTCCTTGCTCATTCAAATAGGTTAATGATACCGAAGTAACAACATACACAGGGGTTTCAAATTACTGGTCGATAAATCTTACCGTTTGGCTGATATGTGATAAGCTTGACTCCATATAGCGCGTAAGTGCTTTCTTACTTATTCTGGCTTTAAAACGAAGCGAGGTTCTGCCAGCCAATAACGTCTGACTTGTTTGAATTTCTAGATTTTAAAATCCATTTGCAATGTATTTAATTGTCCAAGATTAATGTGCAGTACTCTTTTTTATGCTCAAACTCAGAGGAAAGCGTTATCTACCCTCCTCCACATACACGCGACTCGCAGACCTACGGTCAGCTAGCGTTACTGGAGATCAATCATAGCATCAGAAAATCCCACCCTCTCTCAAAGAAATGCCTCCCACTCTCCGTGAAATCCCTCCCACTCTGACAGCATACCTATTTTTCCTCTTTGCTCCTGATATCTTCTGAAGATGGTACGATGCCGTACTAGAGACCTTCCTCAAAGTTTTTTATTTACCGTTCCTATGTGTGTCATGGAAAACATTTTGTTTTCTTGCTCACCTGTGAGTTTCTTGTTAGCAATGCTAGTACCTTCACATGTAAACAATATATATTGTGATGTAATTTTTTAAAATAATCGACGTGTGTTTTAGAGGCACAGAGCTCTTAAACAGGCTTCTCAGTAATCGTTTAAGTTTGGGTTTGGATTAAATTCCGGACACTCCATTGCCATTTCTCTCAGAAAGGACTCTTTCAATGTCCAACAAATAGAAGAAAAATATTTCACTTGTATTACTTATTAATAATATTTTTATTATTATTATTATTATTGAATGGTAATGAAATTAAATGAAATATTAATTATTTAAATAAATAAATAAATAAATAAATATAACATTAATTTGACATATATTACATGTATTTATATATGGGTCCAGATCCAAGGAGCCAATATTCAATGTTCCTGCTTTATTTTTTCTTAATTCTCGCATTCACTTCAGATAAAAACACCTTGCTAGCGATATCCACACTTATCTAATAGTAACGCAAGAATTAGCGTCAGCTGCCTGCATCTGGGACCCGAATATAATGCAACTTTTACCACTGTTCCCATGAGACATGATTACTTTACACACATCTGTACACACCGCTAATGACGGCAAGAAATGGATAGGCTACAGAGATAAAATGTAAATCAAAATATATCTTATATTGCTGTTTGGATAGCTATATATAATATAGCAACTGGATAATAGTTGCATCATGCACATATCTGTTTTGATGTCCTAGAAACTATTTGTACTCCAGTTATTACATTATTTTTACTGCATCACTTTATGGAATTTTATATGGCTGTACGAAAGAAAAAACAACTCCAACTTTTTTATTTATTGAACATTTAATGTTCTTTGTGTTCTGCATGATATCAAGTAGAAAATATAGATTTATATATAGATATATGGATATATAATATGCAAAGTAGCAACATTCAGAAAACAATAAATTAATAATAAAGAATCCAGGACATTGCTGTAATTTTGCCAAGACACAACAAATTATTTCTCAACGTTAACTAAGCAGATAGCACAACGTATTTACACAATTACCAGCTTTTTCCACCTGTGTTGCCGCTCGACCACCTCCTAATTAATCCCTAGACGTTTTCATTAACAGCTTAATCGGAGCAGGTTTTATGTTACTGGATAAATGGCGTCATCGCCGAGAAACAGGGGGAAAACCTCAGTGTGGAGGATGGAAGGGAAGCGAGAGGTCTTTCGGCGTGGGAAGGTCCAGAATCCAGAACGAAAACCAAGGTACGTTCTTTCTTATATACTTGTTTTTTATCTTGTACGTAGAAAGAAAAAAAAAAAACTTCATCTAGATGCCGTTGGCTGCATGTTTATATGTGATGATTAGTCTTAGTGTACAATAAAATAGATAAGATTCTCATCGTGAGCAAAATTGGGCTCGTGTTTGGAAATGATAAAGTTCAGCTTCCTGAGTAAAAGGTGTTAAATGTTTTATGGGAAAATTAATTGCATGTGGCTACGTAGGAATAATGCAGCAATATCAATTCTAATGGTAGAGTTCATAGACACCCCCTAACGTCAACAGATCCACGATTTCAAATATGATGTCTTCTCTATAATTCCATAATCTCACAATTATTTGCAAACTAGAACTTTGTGGTATAAAGAGAAGCAAAGCGTAAACAGTTATAATGTAATGTGCGATAATAATGGCTCTAAATCCTTGCTTCTGTGAGTTTCTGTGTCTAAAATAAGGCTGTAAAATGTTTTAAAAAGGCTTTTCTGAGATATGTATAGCAATATATTTATATCTATAGTGATTTGATGAACTGTTCAATAGATAGAGCATCAAATTGAAACCAGTTTTGTTTTTCGGTGCGCCAGTGCAAGCCTATGATGTAAATATCATAGCGTATTGTACGAATCAACAGCTAGATCTGAATCTGAATCACTCCAGGATTAAACCATAATGCAGATGGATTAGAATAATAATCCTGATCTCTAGTCTGTTGCATGCAAATTATACAGTTTTTACACATTGATGTTGACCGGTTTGTTTGCGGTCCTCTTCAGACAGGAGCAGCTCATTCTGTCCGTCTTGGAGATGTAAAGTATCGGATCAATGGTGCTGCTCAAGTCCATGATGGAGAAGACCGAGACGCTGATTTGGCAGTGCATCTGGACGAACGTATAGGTTGAGGCAAACGGCATGAGCGCCACGGGTGGCAAATAGTTGACCACGATGATGGCCAGCAGGATGACCACCATTTTAAAGGCTTTCTTCTTCACAGGATTCATGACCTCTTTGCCAGCGACACTCTTGCGCAACACCCAGATGATCGATATGTTGCAGAAGACCATGATGAAGAAGGAAGACAGAATGAGGCTGCTGAACACCTTGGTCACACTCAATACTCCTAGAATGCTCTCGGTGATAGCATAAGCCAAGATCATCGCCCATACCAAGGCTGAGATGCCTATGCGCATGCGGTTATCACGGATGTTCGTGAACACAATAGGGTGTACGACAGCCAAATATCTGTCCAAGCAGATGCAGGTAAGGAATAGCGGCGTGGTATCTTTCACTCCGTAGGCAAAATGCTGTAAGTGCCAGATACCCCAGTAGTCCAAATACAGGCGGTTTGTCAGTTCTATAGGCGTCATCAGGCAGAAGAAGGTATCCAGTGCGGCTAGGTTGAAGATAAACACATCGGATGTGGAGCTTTCACTTTTGCTCGTTGCTATATGCCACATTACCAGCGTGTTGGCGGGGAAGCCCAAGGCCAGGTTAAAAACTTTGACAATGAAGTAAAAGATGAAGGCATATGGAGCCACCGCACACTCTTCATAATGGTACCAAAGCGGTGGCCGCCAACCCAGAACTGTAACGTTTTGGGGTAGTGAAAAGTTACTTGTTTCGCTGTTAATGAGATCTAAAAAGGAAACACAGAGTTTAGTTTGGATTTTTATTTATGCTTTTCTTAATGCAATCTGCTTTACATCATAGTTATCCATATAATCAAGCAGATACGCCATCAACTACCGCCAAACAAAGTACTTTAGGCATTTGCATCACTCACCACTATCCATTACGAAATTGCTCTTGCTACAGAAGCGTGACTCGTTGTCTTGTATTCGTTCCACACCACACCTTGACCCTTCCTCTATTTAGCACCTTGTCATCTGGGGCACCTTGGTATATAAGGGCATCCTAGTGGGAGACCAAGTCACGGCATCTTCGTCAGGACCAATCAGCGCAGCACTTTTCTAACAAGAAGAAAGCAGCCAAAGATGGTTCGCCAGCGTGATTGGTCCAAGTCGTAAGAGGACGTGTTCATTTGGACGGTCTTTAGGTACAGATGCCCCATAATGGGAGGGAACGTTCGGTACCAGTGATGCAACTGTGGGGAGACAGCAGAACTTTGAGTAAACAAGTGATGCAAGGCTGAAATGAGTAAATCTAATGTAACATGTTACAAATGCCTGTTTTTGGCAGTCAGCAGATTCTGAGCTGGAGTTCTGTTGTGAGAAAGTCAGTGGGCAGAAAAGAGGCATGAGATTATTGAGTTACTTATTTCTCAAAATTATTAAAAAACGATTGTGTGTCAAACAGTGAGGTTTCATCATTTCCTCTATCTTTTAGATAAAACCTAATGTAGTGAAAACCTATGATTATTAATATGAAGTGGTAAATAAAGATGCATATTATAGGGTTTATTCGTTTGATGGGGTATTTATTTAAATAATTTCAACCAAGCATTATGGTTGTGATGTTCTACAGCAGGGGTGTCCAATCTTATCCTCAAAGGGCCGGTGTTGGTGCAGGTTTTCATTCCAACTGAGCAAAAGCCACACCTGAGTCTACTGAAGGCCAAGATCAGTTGATTAAACTGGTGGAATCAGGTGTAGCTCCAGCTCAGTTGGAATGAAAACCTGCACCCACACCGACCCTTTGTGGATAAAACTGGACACCCCTGTTCTAAGGTCACATATCAACACATACACTTCTACCTAACATCTGATATTGACGTTTTTCCTGCTTCCAACACACCACCTTCAGACTCCCAGCACCGCCGCGTGTGGCAGCCTTTCCAGCAGCTCTGTGTGTGCCTTGCTCTTTTTTGAGCTTTTCATATTTTTCTTTTTGTGTGTGCTTTTTGTGCATCTGATTATCTATCCTAAGGATATGATTTTTCACAAGCCAAATCTCGTTTATTCTATGTAAATTTCCCATTGGGATGAATAAAGTATCTATCTATCTATCTATCTATCTATCTATCTATCTATCTATCTATCTATCTATCTATCTATCTATCTATCTATCTATCTATCTATCTATCTATCTATCTATCTATCTATCTATCTATCTACCTACCTACCTACCTACCTACCTACCTACCTACCTACCTACCTACCTACCTACCTACCTAGAAATGACTGTTGACTTGTTGCATAATATATCCCACACTGTGATAGGTGTCCCTGTAATGACATAATCAATGTTATTTACTTCACCTTTGATTTTAATGTTATGGCTGATACGTGTGTGTGTGTGTGTGTGTGTGTATGTGTGCACACAAGGGTTGTACAATGTAACTGAACCATTTAAGTGAAGTTGAACATCTCCCATGGCCTGCACAGTCACCAGATCTGAGCCACTCTGGGGGATTTTGGAGGAGCGAAAACACAGGAAACGTTTTTCATCACTAGCATCAGGTAGTGACCTGGCCATTGTTCTGCAAGGGTATTGGCTTAAAATACCTCTGGTCACTGTGCAGGACATGTATCTGTCATTTCCATTTGTTGCTGTTCGCAAAAGGAGGACCTATGCCACACTAATAAATTATTGTAGTATAAAACCAAGTGTTTCAGATTCATTGTCCAACCCATGTATATACAGCATGTATTAGTATGTATTATATATATCTTTATATATCTTTTTCCTAATGGTATAGGCGGTGGTGACTCAAGTGGTTAAGGCTCTGGGTTATTGACCAGAAGATCCGGGATTCAAGCCCCAGCACTGCCAAGTTGCCACTGTTGGGGCCTTGAGCAAGGCCCTTAACCCTCTCTGCTCCAGGGGCGCTGTATCATGGCTGACCCTGCGCTCTGACCCCAACCTCCAAGGCTGGGATATGTGAAGAAAGAATTTCACTGTGCTGGAATGTATATGTGACAAATAAAGGCTATTATTATTTCTAAGTCCCTAGCCTCCTGGTGGTCCAGCAGCAGGATCCCGTGCTCTCATTGCCATGGCCCGGGTTTGATTCATGGGCAGGGAGTTAACCCAGCCACTGAAGAGTTAGCTCTCAGTGCCGGTCCCAAGCCCGGATTAAATGGGAGGGTTGCATCAGGAAGGGCATCTGGCGTAAAACCTGTGCCGGATCATCTGAAAAATGATCCACTGTGGCGACCCCAAACAGGGAGCACTGTGTGTTGTGCATTATCTACTTGTTTTCCTTAAAAAACTACGTGTTTAACAATAACATAAACTGCTATACGATTCTGAAACAAACATAATTTTTACTTTGACGTTCAGGTAAGGATAGGGTGTGTTGTTATAGGAAAATAATCCGCTTCATAGTTGTGTGGAGTTAAAGTCCTGAAGTGTTTTACGCTTCTTAAATACCACAATAATTTGCCAACGATTTCATTTTTTATGAATTAATGAACACGTTACACATAGCTTTGGTTTATATTCAGATCAATGAAAGAAGGAATTAGTCTAAACAGTTAATTCAACACTCTTTATCTGACTTTTTAATCAGAAACTTTTGCTTATCTTATTGCACAGTATAATTATCGTCACTTTTCATCATCATACTTTCCGTGCAAGGACGTGGAAGCAGACGTTAACATTTCAACTCACAACGTTCACCAAAAATGAACTGAAAACCTCCGCATCACTCGAGAAGCATTTACAACCTGTTATCTGAAATTCTTTGTGTTTTCGTGCCCCAGGGTGTTGATGTTGATATCTCTGCCATTTCTCAAGTTTTCAGGCCTCTCTCTTCCCAGCAGTACTTATGCCAGCATTGCTCTATGCGAGTCCTAAACTCCATCATTTCCCCCATATTAAATTTCACCAGGCACCGTGTGTGGCCGTCCAGGGAGCAATGTTCAGTCTCTGCTTGATTAAAAACTTTAAGAGCTATGATTCCACATGGATAAAACACATTGCAGTCTGTCAGCCCACCCACATCAGACATCATGTCTTTCTGGACTATTTGTTGTTTTTTTTTTTTTTTAAAGCTTGGGGTTTATAAAATATACTGAGCTGTGCTGAAGTATTCACCTCCCTTGAACTTTTCAACATTTTCAAAACATGGAATTGAAATGGACATAATTCCAAGATTGGTGTCAATGTGACATCTATACTGGCAACGTGATGCATAAATTGAAGAATAAATTCTGAGGTGGTAAATATTAATACAACTTTATTTATCACAAGTATTTATATATGTACATATTTCTTCATTAGGTTCTTCACAGAGTTGGCATGTTGGTCTATTTTATATGCATTCATAAAATAAGAGAATGTCTGTTCCAGATTTAAATGGAGGTGAATAGTTACAAGTCACTTTAGTTGATGCTATTCCTACCTCGCCTGTAATGGAGATCTTTTGACCCGTGGAAAGATTCGAAATCATTCCATCCAGGCTTTCTTTATGAACTTGCACTTCACCAGCCTGAAATTCTGTCTGGGGTTTGGAAAATGTCCTACTAAAAAAGCTGGTGACTCAGTTCAGCATTGGAAAAACAAACACACACACACACACAGACACACACAAAATAAAAAAACAGTTATATTACAGCTAATAATGCAGCTCAGTCTACATTAACTCCAAATGATTTTTTTCCATTATTAATAATAGGTCTGTTCTGTACATAAGAGACTTTTTTGAGAGACTGTATGTACACTAAACTACTCTCAGATGGAAAATATAATGACTGTTGCGCCAGTGCTTTTCCCCAAAGTGGACACAGAAACAGGAAGTGAGTCGGATCTTATTTTAGCTCTGAACTGTTGAACAGGCCTAAAGTAAAACACATGACGCTCATTGTGTGGTTTCCTAAGGTTTGGACAGGTACGTACAATGACCACCAGGGGGCGAGCGAAACCTATAACAGAGACAGAGTTTTCCAACCACTGCAGTCTTTTACTGATTTACACACACACACACACACACACACACACTATGCAGCCTAAACACTGTAGCCTATTATTATGCACAAAAAATGTAACTGGAAACAGAGCAAACAGTATTTATCTTCTTATTTCCTCAGGCAAGGCTATACACAGCAAAATGTCATGTGCTGAAAATGGAGGTCAGGTTTCATATCTAGGCCTAATGAGCTGCTATGACAGTTGTATGCCTTGATCCTTTTTTTTTTAAACATATCAATCTCGGGCCTGTATTTATTTATTTATAAGGTATGAGTACATATATATATACAGTGTATATATATATATATATATATATATATATATATATATATATATATATATATATATATATATATATATATATATATAGCTATGAGATATATGAAATTGAAAGAAATCAATTCAGATACTGACAAATGACGAATAGAAGAACAGACTCTATCTATCTATAAATGTCCTGATTACAAAGGATAGACATACAAACATTTTATCTACTATTATTTCATTTTTATAGATGAGTGTTGCTTCACCTAGCTCTCCCACACACATGACTGCACTTCAGTGCAAATGTTAAACAAATAAACACTACTATTTCTTTCTTTTTTTTGTGTTCACATAGTATTTCTTGGAGAGAATGTAAGCTAATTAAAAAACAGAGGTTTAAAATCAGAAATTTATGAATGTCTAAAAGAAAAGCAATGTTGATCTTTCAACAAGCATCTGTATCTATCCACACACATTAATATATATATATATATATATATATATATGTGTGTGTACTCGTTTGTATGTACATTCAAGGTTGCTCGTCCCATTGATTTGTTCCAGGGCAAAAATCTGACGCAGTCCAGAGGAGAAGCACTGCAGAGAGCAGAGCAGCGGCAGCATTGTGGCGTAGCGGGGGGCAGCGCGCGCAAAGAAAGAGAGAGAGAGAGAGAGACCGGGAGGGGGGTTTCCACTGTAACGAGAGCGCGCGCGGGTGAGCGAGTGAGTGAGTGAGTGAGTGAGCGAGAGAGAGAGAGAGAGAGAGAAGGGGGGAGGAGGAGGAGGACGCGGTTTCCTCTCCGCACGCGCCGCAGGAACACAGCGAACCGACTGGGAGGGAAAGCGCGAGCGGACGGAGAGAGAAAGGAAACCGAGCAGCACGAGCAGCACTCCGACTCCCCTTTGTTTGAAAGAAAAGCGGCCGCGACGGATCGGAGGAGTCCTGAACGATGAACCAACGAGCTCGGACGCGTTCTCGTGACAGCCATCTTTAAGAGCGGGTTTTTTTCTCTCTCTGTGTGTGTATGTGTGTGTGCGCGCGCGCGCGCGTGTGTGTGCTCGCAGGCTAATTTTTTTGTAGGATTAGGAGGAGGACGGTAGGGGAAAAAAAAAATTCGCCCTTCCTTTGAGGTAGGATATGGAGCATAGCATTTAGCCTCCATACTCCATACCCCCCAGCCAATTTCTAGCCGCTTTTCTTAACGTTTGTTTACTAACATTTTGTTTTGTTGTCCATAATATTTTCGCGGCACGTTGCTCTTTTTTTATCCGCAGAGGTTTTTTTCCTCTCTCTCTCTCTCTCTCTCTTCCCGTGGCGCATGCTACACAGTATATTTTGCAATCTGTCTCTTGCACTCTAGTGCGTTTTAGGCCTTGAGTAGCAAATTGGAATCAAATGTAACATTAAATCCGAGGCATTGCTCATGTAAGCTTTGATTATCGCACCGTAGATACAATCCGACTGGAAATAAGCGTTTTAACAGACCGAGTGTTTAAGGCACAAAGCTTCAGTAAGGGGGGGGGGAACGTCGGCTACAATCGGATTAATAAAAAAATCATCATTTGGTAGCGCGTGCAAGAGGTTTTTAAGGCGCACTGCGTGAAGGTAATTGTGGGAATAAATACTAATAATACTAAGAGGAAGAAGAAGAAGAAAAGCACACGGGGGAAAGGACGTCGGCGCGTTTTCAATGTTAATGTCGACCGACGTTGCGTCCATCATGCTGCCCGTTAGTCGGGGACTGATGGAGCGGGACAGCAGGGACTTGGAGGCGACCGCCAGCCAGAACCCTCAGGCGCAGAACCAGAGCGCGAGCCCCAACCCGGTGCGGGGGATGAAGCGTGGAGACCCGGAGCCTGACGCTCACGGAGCGGCTGCAGCTCCACTCGGGGACTCGGTAGGGGCCGAGTGTAAGAGACCTCGCATGGAGGGCGGAGGAGACATGAGCCAGGTAAGAGCACAAAGACTCCACACTCCCACTGCTGTAGATGATGTATTGTAATACAAATCTGCAATGAAACAGAGAAGGGTATGTTTCCTTTCTTATGCAGCTTTTATTTAGAAATACTGTGCCCTTTCTTTCTTTTCTGATAAGATTTATGATGTACATAATTAACCCTGTAAAAGGATACTCCTTATGCTGCCCTCAGGGGTATACCTTTAATCATGTATTATCACTTTTACATGGAAAGGTGCGTATAGTGTGCTTTTAGTAAAAAATAATAATAATAAAAATCTTATAGAAATAAAGCTTTAAAAGTACACATCATGCACCAGTTTAATACCCGCTTTCCCCCCTCCAAGACTGCTTGATTATATGTGAAGTATTGTTTCTGAAATATCATACAGACTGCAGTGTGCTAAGCGTTTCTTTGTAGGTATGGATCTCTGATCTCTCTCTGCATTCACATGCTCCATGTAATGTAAATGAAGACAGGGCCAATATGTAATCATGGCACATTCAGGCTTTATAAACATGCAATGAAAAAAAAATGGAAGGGGTGGGGGTATTGGACTGGGAAGAAGGGTACTGTACACTGTATACTGTACCGTATCTTGTCTCTGGAGGGGAATACCACGTTCATATTTTATACCTTGCCTGGGTGTCGTTTACCTAGAAAGGCAGCATATTGCGTACACTGTAAACAGATTTCCATATTTAAAATGAAGGTATAAAAGTTAAGGGTACCAACCCTACAGCCTACCAGCTAACAATGTGACATAAGGAGAATTTGTATTTATTTTATTTATAATTTGTCCCTCTATGGGAACACTTGAATCCAAGCTGAACCCCTGTAGAAAACTAGTTATCTATCCAGAAAACCCCTTAAAGAGCCTTTTGTCTGAGTGTACGGATGGATGATATAGTGGTGGGGTGGGGGGATCATAATGCAGTTAGATGCAATATGCATAATGATATCTGGACTTGATAGATTTGAAGAAAGGAGTAGTTTATGCTTTAGGGTACTTTATACCACAGTGTTGTATCAATTTATTATTTTTTTTATTGATTCTTTTTTTGTTGGGAGAGGCTGGTAAAGAAATTTTTTTAGTATTAGCAGTAATTTATTGCGGCTTTATTATTTTTATTCTTGTAACATTATCAAGCGGGTGGACGGGGTAAAGTAGCACATAATTTAGGTTTTTGTATATATATGTGTGTGTGTGTGTGTGTGTATATATATATATATATATATATATATATATATATATATATATATATATATATATATATATATATATATATATAAAATAGATAGATAGACAGACATATGAGAAATATATTTTTAAATGCTTAATGTTTTCAGTAACAATAAAGGTTATATTCCGTCCTCATTGTATTCGTATGTAATTTGTCAGCATACAGTCTCGTATTGTCCTTCTGCCCACCCCTTTTTTTGTTCCATACGGACTTACTCATGTTAAATAAACAGTGTCAGGAAACCAAACAGCGCATAGCATGTGTGCTCGTCTTAAATAAGCAACCCGAATTCTGCACCAGCACTCTTGAGGATTAAAACCGCTCGTATATTATCATTCCTCCTGTCTGCCTTTTCCTCCTCAGCATTTTGCCCCATGTGCCACGTCTGTGATCGAATTTAGAAATTTTTTCGTTGTTTTATATATATTTTTTCAACTACACAGCACATCCTAGACATACAAACATAGACAGCGATGCAGGTTTTCTCTATCCTGGTGCTAGTTACATAAGAACATGCAATGAACATGAAACGTTGAGGTCTGTTCTACATCTGTATGTGTTTGTGTGTGAGCAGACGTGTAGGGGGAGGGGACAGGCGAAGAAAGAAGGGAGACATGAGGAAAGAGGGTCGAGGGGGTGGGGTAGATTTGGATATGGGAGACCCGAGGCCGGATGTTGTGTTTGCCGTGTCTATTCGGCATCTTGATGTGACTGTGCAGCATGTGATATTTCATGTAGTGTCATCACGTTGTTCGCTCGCAAACTTCAGACTCGAGCAGACAATAACAATTAGTCATTCTGGCTACCTCAGATAGCCTGTGCCGCGTTGTTTTTCCTCCAGCTCGGCCTTTTATGCCTTAACGTCTTCCATCTGCCTGTGTGTTAGAGGACGTCTCGAGCCAAAGTGCTCCTCTGCCGATGCATTATTTAGTTTCCCTTCCCCTCATCTGTCTGACTTCAAACGCTTCTCTCGTCCCCTCCTCCTTCAAGCCAGGGCCTCTGGGTAATTGAGCCTGAGTGTGTGAGTGAGAGAGGGAAAGAGCGTGAGCTGTGCTATCTAATGGCTCGTTGTCCTGGCTTAATGGCGCTAAAGGTTCTCCAAACTGTAGTGAGACACACTGCTGGTTGTAATATACTCAATGCAGGGCAGATGGACGGGGGTGAGATGCGTGTGTGGTGGTGTGTGTTAGAGGTGGGAGGGGGGCATGGGTGAGGGGGGGGTGCCGTTGCTCTGCAGCCCAAAAATGGTATTGATCTGCACTCAGATGGCCGTCTGGAAACCTGCCTGCAGAAGAGAGAGAAACAGAGTGAGAGAGGAGGTGAATTACTGCTAGATTGAAAAAAAACCTGGGAGTTGGAGAATGAGTCATTTTACGCATTAGAAAGAGAAAGGGAGAGAAAGGGAGAGAGAGAGAGAGAGAGAGAGAGAGAGAGAGAGAGAGATGGATTGAGGGAGGGCTGTTGAAGTGGAGAATGATTGCTCGTCATGAAACCTCTTACTCCACACAGATGTCAGGCCCTTTTACACTGACATCACTTACATCCAGTAAATCTTCTTGAGTGAAATATGCTGAACACAAGCATGGAAAAATAACGCTTGCACCACAATTTCACTCTTTTTTCCCCCATCTGGATTCCGTTTACGGATTACTTTTCGAACGCTCCGGCTTGCTTTTATTTATTTTTTTTTTTTTACAGAAGTTGAAAACTAGAGCCATTTACCATAACTGTCGTAACCCTCGAGAAACCTGAACCTATTGTTTAAAAGTGTTTGGCTGTATAGCAAAAGTATCAGTATGATTTCTGTACAATATTTGAGTTTGCTCATTTAAAACATAGAAAAAAAAATATATATATATATATATATATATATATATGTGTGTGTGTGTTTGTGTGTATGTATGTATGTGTATACATATATATGTTCACTATATATATATATATATATATATATATATATATATATATATATATATATATATATATATATATATATATATATATATATATATAGTCCAACAGTGAATCTATATAATTTTTTTTAATAAAATAATTTTTGTGATTTATGTCAATAATAAAAAAAAATATTGTGGGTTTTTTTGGTGTGTGTTTCAAGTGGACATGTGGCTTACGTTAATTAAAAAAAAAAACAAACAGCATCATGAAACAAACAGCATGTAGCATGTGTACGCTTCTTAAATAATTCACTCTGTGATAGCAAGCCAACCCATTAAATGCAGTATCACACCTCACAATATGCGAGAGAAATGGTTTGTTGCATTATTAAGCAGTTTTAAGGTTTGTTCACGCTATGATAATCCAGTCACATGATCTTAATCAAGCATTTACGGCGATGATAAAAATGTAAAGGAAATATAGAACCGAAAAATCAAAATATATTGTAAAAAATTGTTTTTTTAGGAAGCCTTTTTTGAGAATAGTTCTTTGCACTGTCGGTGTTTATCACATCGTTGTCATGAGCTTGAGAAGAAAGTGGCTGCGAAGAAAATTAGGCTCCGTAGCGTTTGATAGCCGTCACGTATGAGAAAGCTTGGGACTTGCTAGGAGTGACAGCTAAGCTAGCAATGCAATGTCATCTAATCTTTACAACAGTAGCGGATTAAAGAGTTTTCACTGCTGCCACTTCCCCTGGGTCGAGAACTAAACGTTACTGTAGTGCGATTTTGTGAGATTCCTAAGGAACAGGGTCGTGAACACACAGAGGAGTCGTAGGTGTATATGAGAACTGCTGGAGTAAGAAAATTAGTCAGCGGTGAGATAACGGTTCAGTCATATAACTCTTAAACAAAAGGCTCACGTCTGTTTAAAACCTGATTAAAGATTGTCTGATTGTTTTATCCATCAGCACAGATAGAAATAATTTAGCAGCTTTAATATCGGATTGAAAGCTCAACACAATAATTCGAGGGGGTTGAATCGCTGTATACCACAGCACTGTTCAGTTCTTGATTCTGATTGGTCAGAAAAGGGATTTGTTGTTGTTTATATCTGCTGTGAGAGAAGTGATGAGCTTTTTTGCTTTACAGATGTTCCAACATTAAACGAATGGTCAGAGTGTACATGTCACTCAGTGATATGTTTTAAAAATGATCATTACTGGCAAAATTCGTGGGAAAAAAAAAAAAATTAAAAACGCCTTGGGAATGTCCTGCTAGAGGAAAATATTCGACCTTGACACAGCAACAGCACTGCAACACTTTGTTGTTTAGTTATTTTACCATATCCGTACACCTTGACCTTTTATTCCTGACCTGAAGATTAACGAATTAGAATTGTTTGAATTTTATTAGAGTGATTAACATATAAAGTTCGATTTTTTTTTTCCGTCATATACACAATAAAGCATGAAGTGAAATGCTTTTTACGACTGTACTTGATATAAAAATAGAGCCAGTTAACATTAAGGAAAAGAAAAAAAGAATTGAAATAAGATAAAGGAATAAGACACAATAAAGTAGAACATATAGGGGAAAATTGCTATTAGAAAAATAACTATATCGGAAATGAAAAAGGTAGTATCTGAATGCAGTGATTGGATCTGAATATGGTACAGTGAGGTTTATGAATTAGAACATAAGTCACATGTAATAGAAAAGTAAAGTCCTGTTTTTAAATTTTCAACCGTGTTAAAAATATTAGCATGTTTTGCAGGATCCTACACCCCTTTTTTTTTTTTTTTATGACCGTGACATTTCATTTGATTTATCCGAGTTAGAGTATTCCTGAGCATCGCTTCTCATCTCTTGTTGATATATTCGTTGCGTTTTTGTCCAAATTCTTCCTCACGGAATGCTCTTTGAGTTATCAGTATTGTGTCTGTATTGTTATACTGGTTTATGATCGCATTTCCAGAGAAAAGCACGTAAATAATCAATGAAGAGGTTTTACAACTCAGCTAGCACTGCTATTTTTTTTTCTTGTCAGGTAAATGACTAGCATGTCACGTTGTTGGAAATAACTGGACAGAATGTTGAGTGTAAATATTAATGTTAATAAACAACAGTAACTGTAGTACCGGCTAAATCCGATCGAACATGTCAGAGATGTATCGATAACGCGAATTAGCTGCTAGCAACATGCATGCGCTCAACTGCAATCCATGCTAATGTTTACCCACAGGATTTTCTCCTATCTGTAATACAGTTTCAACTATTTGAAGCACAAACCACAGGAGGTTTAACATTAGAACAAAAATGTTTTTTACATCAGCGATTGCCGATGTTTGATCAGCCAAGCTGATTTGCCCTATCGCTAACAGTAAAGCGGCTTTTGGTTGTGCTAACGAGATCTGCGCTCATTTAGGTCTCAGCATTAAGCACTCTGATCCCTGGTGAAGCCAGCCAGATGGGTGGGGGTGGATTTGTCTCTCTCTCTCTCACACACACACACACACACTGCCGATTCGCTGATACACTCACACTCGTGTGCACACATTCTGCGCTGTGTACTTGCATTATCTTTTGAATGGCCACACTAAACCATATAAGGTTGAGATCCAAGCCTGATAATAATACATGACGACTGGCGCAAAATAAACCTATCCACCAGTCCAGCAGAACTTATTAAAACTCGGCGTTTGTGTAAACCTGGAGCGTTCATCCCTTTAAACCCAAGTGGCTCGTTTTCAATATGAGGGAGAGTGCTGCAATCTTGATTATCGACCGTATCAAGCTAATAACGTGTCGTGTTTTCGCCCTTGGCCTCCTTTAATTGCATTTATGGAATTGCTTGCACATGTGTAACCATGGCAACCATGACCTTTGACCCATCGTGGTTTGTTCAATAAATTGGGGTGTGGTGGCGAAAAAGGATTGCGACAGGCTGTGGAGTGAGCTCACTCACTTACTCACTCGCTCATATTCTCTCTCTCTCTCTCTCTTTTACACACACACACACACACACACAAAACACTGAGGCCTTCTTTTCCGAGAAGTTTATTAATTGGAATCTTGCCTATGGAAACTCAAGCTTGGTGTAGTGTAGCTTTGCTTCTTTTTTTTTTTTTTTCTTTTTTTCTTTTTTTTTTTTTTGATGGAGAAAAGAAAGACTTCAGAAAAATTCTTCTGGGCTCTGCGTCTGGGGGTCAGCTCTCCCGTTGCGGAAAGTTTGGTTAATTGCATTAAAAGTCCACATCAAAGCCAAGATTCGTGAAGTCCCACCTGTCAGCGCTCATTATCCCTGATCGTTTGGCTCAGGGGAGAAAAAATAAATAAATAAAAGGTCTGCTCTTTTCTGCATGTAAAATGCGAATTTTCTGTCTCCTTACAGCAGCACATAATTTAGGACTGACTTATTTTGTAAAGATGTAGTATCGTGGCCGGTTTTGCCATGCTGTAGTGTTTCAGGCTGCTTTGGAAACCGTATTAAGTCTCTCTGGAACCCATCTAACCCAAAACCTCGACACTCCCTGCTGCTGCTCTGACAACGTTCATTTCTTCAGCTTCGGGTTCATCTCTGTTGTGTAGCATATGCTAAAAAGATATCAGAAAAGCTTAGCATTAGCTTATAGTTATTTTTTAAATGAGTTTTCTCACTTTAGCTCAAAAATACGTTTTATAGAGCATTCATGATTTGTGGAAGAAATCCAAGATGGCGACTTGCTAGTAACAGGCAGCTGCAGCAGCTCTAGAGTTGTTTTTTCTTACCTCTGTTAGTGCTAGCATTAGGTATTTACCTTTCTGAAGCAATCGGACCAAACGTGAACGAATATAAATGGACTTGACCTTAAAAGACACGCTTTTGCTTCTGGTAGCAGATAATCCCACTTCAAGACCAATTTATCTAGGTTATCTTTCACCTGCAAAATTCCGCTTCGGTGTTTTGAGCCAGTAGAAATCAAGAGGTGGGGGACAAAAACCATAGCAGGATCAAAACGCCGTCCTTGAAAGCACATTAGCCGCATAGTCCAGCGATATACACAAGGGATTCTGTGTTAAAATATTTCAGTGTTTCTCCTTAGCAAAGTTGGCAGCTCCATTTATAGCATTCATGCTATACTCTACATCTCTCTAGATTTCTTTTTTTACCTTTTCCTTTTTAATGGCATAACAAGCATTTAGTTCAAATGATTAATCTGATCTGAGTCAGAATTAAGCAAGCCCATATGCTCCAGTTTTTGGAAAGCTAACTAGCTAGTCCAAACGCTTAACAGTGAGCTAGTTAGCGAGTTCAGTGCAAAGGGGAAACAAGTAGCATTATATCCCGTGACTGAGTATAAAATTTTGTCTATCTTTAACCGAGAGTTGACCGAGTTCACCAGGGTATCCCGTGCGTCCGATCTGCTGATTTGTCCCGCTCTTCTGTTGACACTTGTTTGTTTGAGTTGGTCAGATTCTAGAGGGATACTGACGTGTGTGTGTGTGTGTGTGTTCACTTTCTTCAAAAGCTGTGGATTTTCTGTAAAGTTTGGCACAGTGCTTCCTTTCAACTTCCTTTCGACTCCAGGAAATTAATCCGATGGATTGGCAGGTAGAACGTCAAACACCACCACTCACTCACACACACACACACACACACACACACACACACACACATAAATTAACACCATACGGTAGAGCGTTGACGCAACATCACGGCGTAGATGTGTTCATCCAGACGTAGCATCTCCTGAACAGAGCAGACTTGACGTTTAGACATGAAAAGGTACCGAAAGTTTGGAAAACACGACAAACACAAAGTGCCACACATTTCCCTCATACACTCGTGCCTTGTTCTCTCAAGTGCCTTACCCTTCTCAACTTGTACCTCTTTACCGCGTACCTCCGCCTGGCCCTATCTTATTCCCTCCTTCCTCTATCCTTCTAACCTCCCTCCTCCCCTTCCTCTCTCCCTCCCTCCCTCCCTCCCTCCCTCCCTTTCACCATCTGGTGACTTTCAGTCTTTCCTCACTCTTTCTTTCACTCTATCACTCTCCCACCCCCCCTTCTACCTGGGACCTTTTAGAAGATGGGGGAACAGAAGGGGAGCGCAAGAAGGAAAATGGGGGCCTCCCGTCCACGCTGAACAGCTGCATGCTTGAAATGCGTGCACAGGATCCGATAACGTGCACACACACACATATATATACACACACACACACACACACCATACTGGGGCTGTTGGAACAATTCCAGTTTTCAAAATGTTTACCTTTTTTAACACAGGTTTGCTTTTATTCTCACCTTCTAAGTGTTTTCAAAGGATTCTAAAGAAATTATTTATTTTTATTAAAAAATTTCTTTCTTTGAATTAAGTGTCATTTTTTCTGTAGCGAATAGAAAGCTAGAGACTTAGAGACTACCCTGGCTTTCTTTCTTTCTTTCTTTCTTTCTTTCTTTCTTTCTTTCTTTCTTTTCCTTCCTTCCTTCCTTCCTTCCTTCCTTACATACTTGGTTACCTTCTCTCTCACTCTCTCTCTCTGTCTCTGACTCTCTCTCTACCTCTTATTTTCACTACATTTAGTTTTCTTTCTTTTTTCTTCGTATTTCCTTTCTCTTTCTTTCTGTTTTTTCTTTCTCTCATCCTTTTGTATTTCTTTCTTTCTTTCTTTCTTTCTTTCTTTCTTTCTTTCTTTCTTTCTTTCTTTCTTTCTTTCTTTCTTTCTTTCTTTCTTTCTTTCTTTCTTTCTTTCTTTCCGTCCTTACATACTTGGTTACCCTCTCTCTCTCTCTCTCTCTCTCTCTCTCTCTATTTTCGCTACATTTACTTTTTTTCTTTATTCTTCTTTTGTATTTCTTGTATATCTTGTATTTCTTTTTTTTTTTTTCTTTCTCTCGTCCTTTTATTGTTCTTTCTTTCTTTCGTTCTTTCATTCTTCAGTGAAAATAAAACAGAAAGCACAAACTCGCAGGTTTCTGCTCTGCTGCAGGTTTTGTCTTTCCTTCACTGCAAGACTAACATAAATAAACCCCATATTAATCCCACACTGGTGTACTGGTACACGCTCATTCATGGACTCCGCCCCCCATTCACAAGGAGATTTTTTTCATGCTTGTACCTTTAGTGGTGTTATATAGAATTCTTTTTTCTTTAGTGTTAATTTCACAGCTAGTCACTTCCGGAAACTTCTCTGTACGTGTCCTGTTGAAGCCAGTGTGTCTCGCTCCCAGAGTCTGGTCTTGTCCAGCGTGTCAGAATCAGGACCTTCTGGGGGTGTGGCCTATCCCGAATGCCACCGTCTGTTGTAACGGTAGTCAAGCGGTGTAACCGGACGTCACTCCGTCTTCCCGTTTCGGAAGGAAATGCGTTAAAAAACGGAATATAATCGCAGCCAGGTTTTTTTCCCTGACATGCTCGTCACCCTCGGTGGTTAATGTAACACAAACTTACAGTGTAGCGTTACTGCTGATGTTGACTCTGTCTGCAGTGTAACATTATAAGCTCGTTAATATTCAAGTGCATTTGAGTGATAAATATTTTAAGTCATTTAGAAGTCAAATGCGGGGTTTTTTTTGTTGCTAATATGTATAGACAGTTAGTATTGTGAGTGTGTGTGTGTGTGTGTGTTCGTTCTCAGATCCTAAGGAAATTTAGTGCAAGCCTCTGCTTATGTATGACTCACAGTCTCTGTTCTGTGTCTTTTTGCTGCTCTTCATCGTTCTCCCTCCCCCACTCTCTCACTCTCACTCTCTCTCTCTCACTCTCTCTCTCTCTCTCTCCCTCCCCTCCACCCCCCCTTTTTGGTCTGGTTTTCCTCCAAGACATTCCACGTCTCAAATCTCTCCATCCCTTTTCTCTTCTCCTCCCGTTTTGCAAACACATGGCGAGCAGATGTGTCCTGTTGCTGCCTTGTCTCTCGTCTCGTCTCACCCCGCTGACATGGATATGCATTCTCCTATCCTCTATTAATGTTTATGAGGTCGGGGTTTCAGCTGGTACCGCTATTAAATTTCACATCACAATAACCGCTCAAGCGTCCGTCATGGTTTTGCGTACCATGTGGTGTATTGTGTAGAAAGTAAATAAACGTGTTTCAGTTTTTTTTCTCTCGTTCTGTAGCCATTACTTTATAAATTAAAGAGTGCTCACGCAGTGCAGGAAATACGGTCCGAGTAAAACTTGGAAGCCATTCAAATGCCTATGTAAATAAAATGGGAGTACGGTTATACCGAATGCAAATGACGACATTGATTTAAGATTGTATTCCGCGCAAAAAATTGTGAATTTGAAATTCGAATGCAGGAACTTCATGCCATAGACTTCCATTACTAGATCACTGGAATTTCTGATCTTCAGCTGTCTCGTTTTTGTAATCTGAGATTCTTCCTAGGACGAAACTGGAACCTTGCATGGGTTTGTACAGCTGTAGCCCTTTCTGCTGAAAATGTGGTGGCGTCTTGAGGCTTTTCTAGTCGCTGTTGTGTGTGTGAAAATCCCAGTGCTCAGACCAGTCCATCTGGCATCACTGTAGCTCCTGACCTCATCTACAAGACTTTGTGATTCTGTAATCTGATTGGCTGGGACACGGGTGTTCCTATTAAAGTGGGCAGTGTGTATGTGTAATTTTTAAATTTTTTTTGCTGCGCTGTTGCTTTAAGCATCCGTATGCTGTGCCTCTCTCTGTCCCTCTCGCTCTCTCTGGACAGCACTGTGGGTGTCATGCGCAGTTCTCTGTGTTCCCCCAGGGGATGCATGCAGAGGGACATCGGTTCCAGCCGAGAGAGAGAGCACAAGAGGAAAAACGCACGAGAACAGCTGTTTATAATACAGGATGGAGTGATAGAAACCATGCGGCGGAGGAAAAAGTGACGCCATTTTTATTTTATTTATTTATTTTTTTTGCCTCATAGCTCCTCCTCGCTATTTTAATTGGCTTATGCAACGAAAAAGGGACAGGCTGCAATCTCTGCCATGCTTTTCCTCACTCACTGCCGAGAGCGGCTGCTCCAGAAAAACTGCAGCGTAAATATCTCTCTGCGCTTTTCTCTTTTCAAAGCCGCCTAACCTGTGCAAATCTAAAAAATCAGCTGCAGTCATCTATCCATCTGGAACCAATTTAAGATTTCACTTATCTCGGCGAAAGTACAAAGGTGATATTTCTTGTGAATGAAGCAGCCCTGATTTAGTTTCAGAGCGATGTAAAAGCCACATTCGATTATCTACAGCAAACATTAACCTGATCTTTTGCTCGCTAATAGGTAACTGTTAAACACAATGCGGTGTATTGTTTCTCAGGCGAACACACAAAAACACAAAAATGCTGTTCGGCTCTTGCAGCCATTTCCGTCGAAAAATTGGATTTATTTTGTTTCGAAGCAGTTTTTATACATTCAGAACACTATACATGACGACTTATGAGCAAATTCTCAGCACATTTTACAAAATGTTACAGTAAACAGTTGAATATAACAACTCATTCATGGCAGTCTGTGGTATGTGCTCCTCACTATAGACTCCATATTTCTTATTAATGGTTAGCTAGATACCTCGTAGCTGTCCACGTTTCGAAAGCCTCTTCAGTTTCACCATTTTGAAGAAACTCGAACCTTTAAAAACATCTTTCACATGTCATACAACTCAGATGCTGTCTTATGGGACATGTGGAAGTTCCTCAAGATATTAATTTTTTCAGACAATGTTCTAGGAGGAGGAGCAACTAAGATTCTTCCAATATATAGCGATCAAACGTCTAGCTTGATCTAGACAGAGGTCTATCAGTTTCTTTTGTCCGTTTGTTTCAAGACAAATTATTGATTCCACTTAAAATTAAGTCTGGGCGATTTATTACAATAGAATAATTATCCGAAGCTTTTCCGCTCACCACTGTTGTAAAGAGTGATTGTTTAAACGTTATGCAATTTATTGTTAGAAATGATAGCACAATAAACATTTTTAACATACTGAAAACTTGCTAGATATCCTGTTAAATATATAACAACAGGTATGCCACAAGATATCTCAGATGTCCACATCTCGAAACAGGGTATTGTTTTATAATTTGCATTAAAATAATTGATCTGAAACTTACAAATCATCTGCAGAGAATTTTGTAAAATTGTAAAATCAATTTTTACAATTTTATTTTTGAATAATAAAATATATTATATAAGAGATTTATTTACTATTTAAAAATGTATTATTTATAACAAATTTTTGTTTTTATTTTAACACAGAGAGCTGTTTTGCTGGTACTTTGTGAGAAACCCCAATATATTGTGATACTTTTCATAATATACTCGTCTTGTTTTGACCCCCCCCCTTTTATTTTATTAAATTGTTAGCTACTTGAATAATGTGATTCGTAAAGTAAGCTGGTAGCTGTAAGCTTCCATTACTCACCCCAAAGAAGCAATGAACCATTCAGACACCAGCTGTGTCTCACTCCATCGACTACTATTGAGGCAAATGGAAAATTTGTAGAAATTTTCCTTTTATCGAGTTCTAAATGCTCACACGGTGTTTTAGGGAAACCTCTGATTTGAGATCATGGCTATTATCTCGCTAACTGCGGAAGCTTTAGAGATCGAGAGCGTCAGTGTGTTTGATATCTTAAAAAAAATCGTTTAATGTTACAGTTCGACTTGAAGACCAGGTGAAGAGAACAAAATAACGTTATCACTCATCTTTGCGATACTCAACCTTTCACTGTAGTGTGTGTGTATGCGTTAAAATATTTCAGGTTGCTCTGAAAGTAATTCTGTGCATTTAGTTACAAAACGGGAAGATTTAAGTAGAAAATGTGGGAGAAATACTCAATACAAAAATCGATTTTAACCATTAAGATCAAATAAAAAAATACTAAAATGAAAAAAATAAAATGGTCAAATAAATAGGGTAATAATTAAATAAAACAATAATATAACAATAAATAAAATAATAAATAAATAATAAACAAATAAATCGAATAAAATAAGTAGTACAATAAAATAATATAATAAAATAAATAATTAAAAAATTTAATAAAATATATAGTTAAACAATATAATAAGATAAATAATAAACAAATAAAATATATAGTAAAATAAATATATAATATAATAAAATTACTAATAAACAAAAAAATCAAATAATAAAATAGATAGTAAAATAAATACATAATATAAATAATGAATAAATAAATAAAATGATAAGATAAAATTAATAAAATAATTTGTTACTTGTGCAACATAAAGTTACTGCGGAACAGTTAGAGAAATCTGTCATTACATCATTGCAGTTGGCTGAACTCTGCAATCTGTTTTGGTGTGACACTTCACCTTTTGCCCTCTCTCTCTCTCTCTCTCTCGTTCACTTTGTAGCATCCTCTTGTTTTAATGCCTAAACAATAGCTCCACTGGAGTGAGGGAATGCAGCAAAGCTTCCACAGTTTAGTGTCTAGGGCAGCAATAATCTGATTAGAGCCCATTATAGGACAATTAACCACATAAGGCCTGTACACACACACACACACACACACACACAGAACAGTGTGTGTTTGAGACTTTTTAAGCCCTGATTGTACAGGGTCCAGTTTCTGAAGACATTTTGTTTTTAAGGTCATTTCAAAGCTGAGAGAGCTTCTTAAAGCACCGGCTCTTTAATGACGTCTGTTCTGAACTTGTGCGAAATGGGTTTTTTGGAAGGGAGCCGCTCTCTCATGGCCGCGTTCCCGATCTCTTCAGGCTGAGAGCTCGGTCAGAAGGTGTTGATTCATTTCCTATCACATGATATTCCAGTTTTCTATCAATGCACTGGATGGCTTTTCTGTACTAAGTGACAGCAAGTGTGTTGAGAAGATCGTTGTGTATTTTGAAGCTGTTCATGAGTCACGTGTACGAGGCCGATTTTGCGTAGCTGTGGCAGCTCTCAGTGATTCAGCTGAAATACTTCCTGATGATTAAGCCTAAATGGGGGGAGCTTCCTGCTCTGACACCCACTCTGACACACAGAAGGGTGTGTTTGTGGTGGTGTGGTGGTGTGGATGGGGGGGTTGGGAAAAGAAGGAGGTCAGGACGATGGAGCAGGGGGAAGTGTTTGATTCAGGCGTCTTTAAGAGAGGAGAAGCAGTATGGGTGGCGTTAGCAGAGATTAAAATGTTTATTATGGAAAGAAAGATGAGAGTGTGAGTCTCTCTCTTTCTCTCTCTCTCACTCTGTGTGTGTGTGTTGTTGCCCCCCCCCCGTCTCTCTGTCTCTCTCTCTCTCTCTCTCTCTCTCACTCTCTCTGGTGTTGTCCCCCCTCTGTCTTTCTCCGTCTCTGTCTGTCTGTCTGTCTGTCTGTCTCTCTCTCTGTCTGTCTCACTGTCTCTGGTGTGACCCCCCCCCTTTGTTGCCTCCCCCTCCTTTCTGGTGTTGACACCCCCCCAATCTCACTCACTCTGGTAACACCCCCCCCCCATTTGTTGCCTCCCCTCCTCTCTGGTGTTGCGCCCCCCCCATGTGTCTGTCTCATTCTCTCTGGTGTAACCCCCCTCTGCCTCTCTGTCTGTCTCTCTCTCTGTCTGTCTCACTGTCTCTGGTGTGACCCCCCCCCCTTTGTTGCCTCCCCCTCCTTTCTGGTGTTGACACCCCCCAATCTCACTCACTATGGTAACACCCCCCCCCCATTTGTTGCCTCCCCTCCTCTCTGGTGTTGCCCCCCCCATGTGTCTGTCTCACTCTCTCTGGTGTAACCCCCCTCTGCCTCTCTGTCTGTCTGTCTCTCAGCCTGTCTTTCTGTCTGTCTGTCTGTCTTTCTGGTGTCACCCAGTCTCTCTTTGTCTGTCTGTCTCTCAGTCTGGTGTCACCCCCTCTTTCTGTCTTTCTTGCTCTCTCTCTGTCTGTCTGTCTCTTTCTCTGGTGTTGCCCCCTTCAGTCTGTCTCTGTCTCTCTGGTGTCATCCCCCTCTGTCTGTCTGTCTGTCTGTCTGTCTCTCTCTCTCTGAGCGTGTGTAAGATGACTCGTTCTTTTCCTCTGGAATAAACTGATTACTTTCTCAGGCTGTGAGCGCTCGATATTGTATTGGAACAATTGACATAATTTTTTTGGAAAGGATCTAATGAGTCTCCGAACAGAAAGCCGTAATTACACAACCAAATGCACTCACTAATTCCGCTCATCTAGTAAATGCATGAAATTGAGTCGTCGCCTTCGTCACCCCCCGCAGTAATTGTCTACACGTCCAAAACGGGTGACATTTAAAGGTTTTTGAAGAACTCGTAGATGATTTGTGAGCTCTTAGATTGTGTGTATCGTAGCTTTCAGCAGTTATGCAAAGAGATTTTTTTTTTTTTTAAGACTGCGAGGGTAGAGAATTCACTTAATTTTATTAACGCAGCTTTAAGTAAAATTCTATTGTGTCACTATAATGTGTTTTTTTTCCATGTTTTTTCTCTCTTAGAACAATGATCCACTCACCATGGGCTTCCACGGATACCCCTCAGCCAGCCAGGTAAGACACGGCGCCCTTAAGTCATTAAGCTGAATGTAAGTTTGAGGGGGCGGAGCTTATCCGTGCTCATTTGTACAGATTTAAAAAAAAAAATATCTTAGAAGTAAGCATATGTCTGTCTGTGTGTAAACTGCGCCACCTGTTAGCCAAAAGTGCTAAAAGCTGCACGTTCCTTCAGAGGAACTCGCTCTCTGTGTGTGTGTGTGTGTGTGTGTGTGAAGACAGATCCAGCTGTTTGTGTTAAACACTCCAGACTCCTACAGTCTCACAACTGCTAACCATGCTGTTTAACAATATCAAATATTTTTCAAAGCTAATTTTTAAGAAGATGAAATAAACGCGGGTAACAAAGACGAGAACTCTTCCAGCTAGTCTGCTGCACTGACACGAACTTTATCCCCCCCCCCCCAAATTGCCCACTCTATAAATCACAGCGTGTCTGAAAGTGCCGCAGCATGTTTAGAGGCAGAGCCATTCCAGAACAGAAGTGTTGTGATTTGACGGAATTACACACTTTTCAGTTTCTAAGAGGATAAACTAGCAGCTGGAAGGTTATTGGTTGCCGGCTTTTCTCCGAAGCGCTTGTTCTAACTTGCAGTAGCGTGCAAAATGTCAGCTTCGTTAGAACAGGGCTCGAACGCCGTCGACGTGTGTCCTCTTAGAATTGTGTGTGTGTGTAAGAGGGGTGTATAATTATATCCAAAATACTTACTCTGGGAACATTTTGGGCTTGAAACTGTGCGTTGAGTAAATTAATGCAAATATTCGTTCATTGTGTGTGTACAGTGTATAAATATACATGAAATACTTCATTTGGGAACATTCATTGTGCTTGGAACTATGTGATGAATAAATCAATGCAATCGGTTTCATTTCATCGTAGCTGTCTGTGTGTACAGTGCTTTTAAAGCCTTTTGAGCGGAAAACCAGTTGATAATCAAAATATATACCTGCATTAGTTAGTGTGTGTGCAGCCAAATACGTCATACAGCACAGATACAAGGCAACAGCTTTATACATATAAATGGGACGTCTCTGAATTCTGAGCTGCTTTTCTGCTTGATACGGTGGTAGAGTTATTTGAGTTAGTATAGACTTCCTGTCCCATCCGACCACTCTAGCTATCCTGACACTCAGATCTCTCTGATGCTCCTGAGATGTTCTGTACTTGTTAGAACCATTCTCTGTAAACGCCATACAGAGGTTTTTGCATAAAAATTCCACACCAATCCAGCAGCTATACTACCGTCCGAGTCACTGACACTGATCAGTATCCTAATTGTGTTGCTGTCACATGATTGGATGATCAGGTCATTGCCTGAATCTGCACGAGTACTAGTGTTCCTATTAAAATGGCCAGCGAGGGTATACATTGTACATGATCTCTTTTTTTGGCCCACCTTTTTGTTCTACGATTGATGTCCAGATTACTTGAAAATCTATCTTGGGATACAACTACTTTGGATTGCACGAGCAGCCTGAAATCTCTACGGTTTTGCAGTTTTGAATTTTTTGAAATTTTTTCAATCGGAAATTAAAAATAAAAAATGAATTAAAAATATATAGTGTATATTTTCCTTTCTTTTCATGCTAACTTGCAGAAATTTATACTTTTAAGTTAAATTAAGGAAAATATATTTATGTACATAAATATGCTTATAAAAAATGACACAAATCCTTAAAAAATAATTTTTGTTTGTAAAATACAAAAAATATATAATAATTAAATAATTTAAAATACTGTAATATTTTAGAATGTAAAATATTTTGTTTAAAATAGAGGCAGTTTTATTTATTTATATATTAATTTATATTTTTTACATTGTTTTTCCTCTTACCCCTGTAATCCATATCCTGTTGCACATACTGATAGTGTGTGTGTGTTTATGTTTTGGCCTTGTAACATATGCCACTTTTAGCATTTACGCTGGTTTTCTGCAGTATTTGAGCGAATTATCAGATTGTTTAGTTGCTGTAGTTAATCCTTATATCATCCCGGGTTTATCCTCCTTTCTCTCTCTCTGTAATCCCTCCATCCCTGTCTTTATCCATTTATCACCATCTGTTTAACTCTGAGGCCGGGTCTTTGCGCCCTGTTCATCCGGCTGCTCTCGGGTATTAGAACAACAAGAGAAATACAGAAGCGTCTGAAAGCACCACTCGGACTGTTAGAGCCGCGATATTTCAATCTTAAATTCATCCAAGAGCCGTGGCTTTGTGCTGTTCCATTAACGGAAATGCACAGCACTGACCGCCGTCCCACAATTCCATTAGCCAGCGAGAGAGGACTGTGGATATTGTCAACAAAGACCCGGCAGGATTATTGTACTACGCCGGCTCAGAGGATGAGATGAGCGAAGCACACTTTCTGTCCATTTTTTTTTCTCATCTAGCTCCCAGAGGTGCAAACAGCCCCAATTTACTCACCTACATGAAGAGAGGAGGAACAGTAGGAGGGAGAAGAGAGTTGGGGAGGGGAAAAAAAAGTTTGCAGGTGTGACACAGGGCAGTGGGAGGAGGTGGATGAGAGAGAGAGAGGGAGGGAGCAAGCGAACAAGCAAATGGTATCTAGGCAAGGGGAGGAGAGAAGGAAAAAACAAGCAGGAAGAGAGAGAGGGAGAGAGAGAGAGAGAGATGAGCAGGCAAGGACGCCACACCGCAAACGACAGTGAGCAAGAGAGCGTGACGGAGAGCGATCTGGAGCTGCACAGGAGAGTGAGGTGGGGAGGGGGCGCTAGGCGGAAACACTGAGAGGAGGGGACCGACCGAGCGAGGGAGATTTTGAATGTGCGGGACACGGAGACAGCAGGGCAGCGAGAGAGCCGAGAAGAAGTGACAAGGTCCTGGTCCGAATACGATGATGGGACTGTATTACCATTCCGTGTTGCCGGTAAGTAGACCGCCAGCTAGTTTTCCTGTAAACACGTCAGCTCTCGCGTTTCGTCGCCTCAATTGTGAACTCGAAGTTTGGTGAAATGCTAACACTTGCATTTTAAAGCTTGCAACATAACATCATGTTAAAGGTAAAAAAACAAAAATGTGTCAGCATGCGCAGGTCTGAGTGTGCGCGTTAGGGCCACGTTGACAGGCAGGCCTAGACTCTTCCGAATGGCTCACGGTGAAGAAGGAGGGAGGAAAGCAGGGGGGGAAGGGGGAGGAGAGGGTAGAGAAAGAAACTGCTTTGTTGTCCTCCCCTCCAGCTGTCCCCCATAACTCACCCCTGGCTTTTGAGTGAAGGGGGCAGGTGCCTGGAAACAGTTGTTCCACCAACACTATGCCTCCTGTCTATCTGTCTGTATATTTATCTATCCCTGTCACACACACACACACACACACACACACACACCCCAATATAGCCATGATCTTCCTTCTAGTTGGATTGCACTTTACCCTGTTTACAGTGTGGCTGCACATTGCACACTGTATCTCTGTCTCATACCTCGCAATCCTGTTCCCTTTACAGTTTTGACCTCTTTTTCCCTCCCTCCCTCCCTCCTTCTCTTCCCTCCCTCCTTCTCTTCCCCTCAGGCTCAAGCAGCTGTTATCTCTCTGTTTTCCTTTAAAAGCTACGGACAAGTGGGGGGGAGAAAGGTGTGTGTGTGTGGGGGGGTTATGTTAGTACGGCCACGACGCACCAGGATTGATTTTTAAAACTGACCACCCCTTGTGTCCAAAAAAGGAGAACCTATAGGCAGACCTAATGCAGGTTAAATATAGATTCCTGAAGCAGAAGAGAGAACTGTTCGATCCCATCTGGTTGGGAAGATGGAGGGATAAGACTTTTCCCTTATCAAGTTATAGCGGCGTAATGCAACGCATAGACGCGGAGAAGGAAGCTTCGGAGCGCCGGCGGCACAAAAGGAAAGATTATACGGCTTCTCATGCACCAGGGCAAGAAAGTGTTATGAGAGAAGTGGAAGGTTGTTGAAATATTTGCAGAGCCCCACCCGAGCGTGTGCCCTGAGGGGAGGGAGAGACACCTACCTGCCATTTATGGCTTCTGCACACACGCACATGTATTTTTATATATATACATACACATATATATATATATATATATATATATATATATATATATATATATATATATATATATATATATATATAATATACACACACACACACACACACAAACACACACACATTCTCACTCCTTGGAAAGCGAGAATCACACAAGGCTTAAAAAGACAAGTCTGTCTTACGTAATAGCTCAACAGGGATCCGCACTTTAGACGTCTAATCATATAGCAACATGTCTGTATATAATCCACGAGCACAGGTCATACACGGGTCGTCCGGCTCATTCGGAACCAGTTTACCCTTCAGGGATTCGTTATGCAAATGATGATAAAGTCTGATCACTCAGAGTTGTCCAGGAAACAATCTGTGACACAATGTAACCACGTGTCGGACACGTGTAAATATCTCCAGCCAGATTTGACAAGCAAAGCACCTAAGAAGCGAGGCGTGTGCTCCGTGAATACATCCGTGATGTTTATGCTTTCAACAAGTGAAAGATCCAGGTTGTTTTTCCAGAAATAACAAGCAAACCGCCAAGGCTAAGAAGAGTTTGTTAGCATGATGTAATGTAGCTAACACACGGCCTGGTTAAGTTCACTAGTACAAGCTTTACACATGTTCGTTCAACCCCAGCTTCCGTTCCTCAGCGCAGGTGACTCACACTTCACGCTAAGCGCAAGGATGCGCTGTAAACGTGTTACCTGTCCTGCCGTTAGCACGTTCTACGTTTTAGCACAGACGGTGTTGCCGATTAGAAATAAACCTGCTGTCAAACTTCACAAAACAACCTTCAACATATCTTTTTCCCCTTGCATACCACCTGTTCTCACAGCTTATAACACTAGCATGATGAATCTGTCCCTCCACGACTGCAAAATGCGTTTTTTTTTAATTAGAAATTTCATTTTCTCATCATTCCATGAGAGCTGTTCTCACGTTCAACACACGTGAATCAAAGAGAGCTCTGCCTGAATGCTCTGCCTGTGTTTCTGCAGTGGCGTCCCATGACCTGTCTCAACCCAAACCTGAAAAATGTGTGGAGTTGCACGTTTCTCTGAATATGGTAGATTTTTCATTTCCGTGATCAAAAAATCTTGAAATTCTGAAACGTGAATCTGTAGGAAAGACTTTCTCAATAATATGTAAAGAAGTAGGGTGTTTAAAAGATTATCTGTGGTGGTTAGTTGAGAAATTTGACCACCAGGTCATCATCACTAGTGCTAACGCATTTATAATAGACAAGCTCATATGGAAATAATATTAATACAGAGAGCGATCTGTGGTCACATCCCGGTGTATCTCTGCGCCTAAGCATCAGGCGTTTGGGTTTATCCTCGTCCTGGTCCTCAGTTTCTGTATCCGCACAGTCAACGGTAAAGTCTGGTGATGACATGCAATGATATATAACAGCGTGATTCATCCAGATTCTTGTCCAGCTGTTACACAACAACAGGAAATGACTTCACATTAGCTCGTCATATCAGAGTTCAGAGCAGGATTAAGGTTTAGGATATTTGTTCAGAGCTGACTGTTCTATTAATGGTTACCTGATCTGGAGGGAGGAGAGAGGAGGGAGATTAAAGTGGGGGGTGAAAAAACCCAGCCTTTTTGGGCTGTAAAAAAAATAAAATAAATTGCACTAGTATGAACTCGTCCCACACGAGTTAGGTGTGTGGGTGACTTGTTAGTTTTCATTGATTAAAATCTAAAGGTAGAGTGAAGTTCATTTACAAAAAAAAAAATAAACCGTCCACTCTCGTGTCAGTCATCTCAAGCCCCAAACTAGATCAACTCGTTTCTCGGTCATCTGCAGTGTGTAGAAGGCGGAGTGTGTGTCAGGACTTAAGCAAACATGCAGCACACTGCATACAGAGTGTGTGTGTGTCTGTGTTTATGTGCCCAAACACCTACTCACATCTGCACCTACTTTTGAAGCCTGTGGCCAACATCCAAGAAATCTCAGCAGAGATTTACTGATTTGTCTCAAAAGCATGCAGACTCGCAACGTGATTGGTCAGAATCCGCAGAAAGAACCAGACCCTATAAGGACAGGCACTGACTAGCCGCTAGCTAATCGCCCGGCTGCGCCGGTTTGACGGACACTCAGGACAGCAGGACGCACACCAGAGGTCCCATCTGGGCTTTTTCAGAGCGTGAAACAAGGAGCCGAGGACGAGGAAGAAGAGCGGGGCGATTAACGCCGCACTCACTGGACACGCCGAGGTGTTTCCGCACCTCAGAACCGTTCTGTTACATCTTCATCTTAGCATTTCACGCTCCACTCAGCTGGATGATTTCAGTGTGAGCATAAAGAGAACGATATTTGTGATGTCATGAGTTTGTTTTCAAATTGTTTAAATAAAATGTCACGTGAGCAGCGATTTGTGAGGTCCAGGCACTCTTCATATCTAGGTCATCCAGAATCCATGTCTTGCCAAGAACAATCAAGAGACCATAGATGAACATGTTCTTCAAGTGTTGTGATGAAATATCAGTGCTGATTGTGCGCTTGCCGAAAAGCTTGCTGAAAGCTGATCGGGTGATGGTAGCCACGGTTTTGAAGTAAGCCAGTGGTGATTGATATTCAGTTCCAGATCAGCAGAATGATGCAGCGCACCAGATTTCAGCTGAGTTTAAGAAAGAGACGCAGTTGTTTAACTTGAGGCTTTTGAAATACTCGTTTCTGATTGATCAGAAGGTGATGTTTAACAGTATGGCTCCAAAAAGTAGTGCAGCTATAAGATTCTTCTACACTATATTGCCAAATGTTTTGGGACATCTGCATTTACATGCACATGAATGTAATATGGAGTTTGGCCTGTTCTTTGTAGCTTCAACTCTTCTGGGAAGGCTTTCCACAAGGTTTAGGAGTGTGTTTATGGGAATTTTTGACCATTCCTCTGGAAGCGCATTTGTGAGGTCAGGCACTGATGTCGTATGAGAAGGTCTGGCTCGCAGTCTCCGCTCTAATTCATCCCAAAGGTGTTCTCTGGGGTTGTGTGCAGGCCAGTCTAGTTCCTCCACACCAAACTCGCTCATCCATGTCTTTATGGACCTTGCTTTGTGCACTGGTGTGCAGTCATGTTGGAACAGGAAGGGGTCATCCCCAAACTGTTCCCACAAAGTTGGGAGCATGAAATCGTCCAAAATGTCTTGGTATGAAGCTGAAGCATTAAGAGTTCCTTCCACTGGAACTAAGGGGCCGAGCCCAACCCTTGAAAAACAGCACCTGAATTCAATGATTTGGAGGGGTGTCCCAAAACGTTTGGCATAATAGTGTAGATTCATCTGTGGTCTCTCTCTTTCTGTGCTTGGACCCCGCAGATCACTGCTTGTTTTTTGTTTTATTAACCATACATTCTCACAGTCATGTCACAATGACATAAAAATTGTAGTAACTAGAAAATGCAAACAAGTAAAAAAACAAAAAAAAAACATAAAGGAATTTTTGAAACAATTTTCACAGGGTTATGTTTACATAATCATCTCAATACGTTGTCGTTTCTATGGTAACATAAGCAGATTAAAGGAAGGCTTGTAGTTATGTTTTCTGAGAGGAGATGTTGAGCATTTAGAGAAGGAGTTGCCTGTGTTGGAGCTTTTTCAGACACAGGAAACATGATGGAGGACGTTGCATGTTAGAACTAAGCAAGCTTAGTTCTTTTTTTCTTGTTGTTGTTGCTTTAACTTCAAGACAAAGTTACCGAGCCACTGTTTGTAGCTGCTGTAGCCTAAGTGTTAACAGGAGCTAACTTGTTTCGCAGATGTTCTGCAAATATAAATGAAACCGAACATTGGAATTTTAAACATTATTAAAGTGAAACAATTCATAATCATAACACAAGTAAACAACTCCGGAGCAGTAAATCGGCTTCCTCTACATGTTTTTTTTTTTCCCTGAGCTAGCAGACAGTGAAGTTACTGCCGACGTTGTTCAGTAATTTTCCAGATGACTGGATTCTGTGGTGCCGAAGAAATGTCAAGACAAGCTGATAATTGGCAACAACAAAATGCTAGTGTGAATAAATGGATCAAAACCATACTGGAGCTTTAGCTTATGAGAAACCAGATTTTTCTCCGCCTGGTTTATTTGCTAATGATACCATAGTCTAGCAATATAAAATTACACACAAATGTGAAAGTGAAAAATGTTAAAGCCTCAAATCAAATGTAATTTAATGCTGACAGCCAGATTTTCTTTTGTTCTGCGTTTGTGAGATTATGAGCTCCAAATTGGCCTTAGAGAATGTTTAGCACTTCTTCTTTTTTTTTTACGGGTAAGGAAGGCAATCAGCACAGCTGTCACGTTTGCAAAGAGCTCCATCACTCACACGGTGTCCCACAATGCCGTGCAGGTTTTTTTATGATGGCGCTACGACAATCGCTCGCTAACTGACCTGTAAATAACCGGCGCTTTTTCCTCTTCTCTCGCTCCAATGCACATGTCCACTTACACAGCCAAAGAGCAGGGCATGATTACGCCACACACACACACACACACACACACACACACACACACACACACACACAGACATGTTAACTGTGTTAAGAGGCTGCTTTCTCATTGCCCCCTCCCCAAGCATCTCGCAATAAACACAATTGAGTTTCACGCACAAATCGCATTTGCGCAGTTCATTTTCCCGTCTGCCGCCATCCCTTTCCATCTCTATCGCCTGCACCCCGGACACTCTCCGACACCGTGTCGCTCATTAATACTGTCACACCTCACCCCGAGATCAGACAACTTCCTGTGTCTGAAGAAACGAAGGTCTTCAGGATTTAGACGCTGACGCTGTAGAAGCGAGCGAGTCGCTGAACATGTACGATGATTGATGTGTGCAATATATCACACCGTATCACAATATCATTCTCCCGGACACAATAAATCAAAAATCTTCTCAGTTGAGGCGGCGTGGAGCGGGGTGTTGATATCGGATTTCGTTGTGGTGCTCGGCGTCTGATTCGTAGTCATGGCAGCTTTGTACCACTGTCCTGACGACACAACTGTTGGCTGACATTCATTCATTTATTTATCATTTATTTAAATAGCAGTTATTAGGGGCATTATATAAAATTATCGTATTTTATAGTATAAAAACGCAATAAAAAAATTACATTTTAATTTGCTTTAGTATTTCTTTAGATTTTATGACATTTAATTTAATACATAATCTGACCAGAATTTTACTGAATTTTATTTTTTGCTATTTTTTATATTTGATTTGTTTTTTTTATATTATAATTAAATAATTATATTTAATAGTATAATAATATAATGAATATTATGCTATTATTTATATATATATTTTAAATCTGTTGGAGCAATAAATGTTTCATTTAATGCTTAATAAATGTTTCATTTAAAATGCTGAATATTGTAAATAATTAATAATACTATAATTTCTGGTATTATAATATTAGTGGTATTATATATTAATGAATTTTATATTTAATTTGGTTTAATTTTTAATTGCAGGATTTTTAAAAAATGATAAATTCTTGATTTTCTCGCCTTTATGCATTCAATTGGAGATGTTATTGTTATTATTGTTATTATTATTATTATTATTATTATTATTATTAGTTTTACAGCTAATGTTATTAGTTTTGTGAAGGCTACATATAAAAAAAATTATTTTGCACATTTTATGAAGATTACTTTTAGATTATTGTGATCATGTAACCCTTGTGTATACAGAGCTGAACACACACACACACACACACACACACACACACACACAGAGGCAGGAGAGTTGTGTGTTTGCTGCAGTGTGACAGCAGGTGATAAATCACCCGTTCATACCAGCGCAGGCAGAGCAGATAGCAGTGCTATTATTACCAGGCTCTGTCTTTTCTCTCCCCTCGCTCTCTTACTTCTCTAGACCTCCCTCGTTCTCTCTCTCTCTCTCTCTCTCTCTCCTTCTTTCTTTTTCTCTGTCCACACAGCACTGCCATGTAGGGAAGCGATGCCTGTTTCACCATCCAGAAAGAATGTGCACTTGACAGCACAGATTTTCCTTCTCCCCCTCTCTTTTTCTCTCTCTCTTCTGTGTCTCTATCTGTCTATCTATCCATCTATTCCTCTTCTCCTTTTAATATTTTCTGTTTCCTCTCTTTTTCTTTTTCTTTTACATTTCTCCTCTTCCTTTTTATTTTCATTGTGTACAAATCCTGTCTTTCTGTCTTCTCTCTCCATCTCCTCTTTCTCTACTTTCTTGTATTTCTGTCACTTCTCTCTCTCTCTCTCTCTCTCTCTACAATCTCACTCTTTTCTATCTCTGTTTACTTTGTTTTTTGAAGCCCCAGTCGTCTTCATCCCTTTTCTATTCTTCTATTTTTCTTTCTTTCGTCTTCTCCTCTCTATTAGGAGTCATCAGTGTTTTATCGGCCTGAAGCTTCCAAATCACGTTCTTCTCCATCTCTCTCTCTCCTCTGTCTCTCTGTCTCCTCACTCACGCTCTCTCTCTCTCTCTCTCTCTCTCCTTTTACAGTAGTTATTTATTCAGATCATAATAATACTGATTTGTTTTCATTAAAGCACTTCAGTTTCTACGGAGCATGTGAGGAAAATCGCTTTGTAAAGAGGGGGGCTGGAAAATCCGTGTTGATGTTCAGCACAGTATCTGAATTACGTGCAGCATTAACGGTTTCCTTCCCACATGATCCACTGACTTTTGGCAAAAATGACACTTGGGATGCATCAATAATTTCTTTTTAGGCAATTAGTCATGTGACTGCAGGCCAAAAGTCTTGTATGTCTAGTAGTGAGATTCTCGATTCCGATTGGTCAGAAAATGTTGTAGTTTTCTATAAAAGCAGAGCTGAGCAGAGTTTTCTAGTATCAGCCTGCTGTCGAACAACAGTTCTGCATTTGACTCACCGCAGAAGTGGGACAACATGGCAAAATAGTCAATGTTCTCAATTTCCCAAGCTAATATGCCCTCATTTGTGTGTTTGTGTATAGCTCATTTAAAAGGTAAAAAGTGCTGCTTTGTTTGCACTTGATGCAGCCATGTTGATACGAATCTGCATGCTGAACTTGTTTTATTTTTAGTCAGAGCTCAGAAATTATGACTTGTTTATGACCTGTTTAATTAAATACAGGAAAAAAAATTTGGCAGTCGCCCTTATCCAGAGCACTTTTCATACAACTGAGCAATTGAGAGTTAAAGGCCTTGCTCAGGGGCCCAGCAGTGGCAGCTTGATGGACCTGAGATTCGAACTCGGATCACCTTAACCACTTAGCTACCACATCCCGAAACTTAACTTTGAGAGAGAATAAGAGAGACTGGTGAGGGAACGGCATTTGTTTACAGCTTTTTATAGCTGCTATGAAGACAAGCATCATTTTTTCAAGGGAGTTGCATTAACACTACATTAAACGTAACTATAAATCTACTGGTCATTGATTCATTTTCCCGGAACTGCACATGCTGTTAGCTTTTATGGCTGATTTTCTTAAATTCTCAAACTCGAAATAAATCTGGAAAATTTGTAGATGTTTGGCAAATTATCTACCAATCAAGCCCCTGTTTTTTTCCCCCCCGTGCTGCTTTCCACCACCCGAAGTCACTCGCACATGCTGGTGTGTTACGTTACAAATAAAGTCGCTCTATGCTCGGTGGCACACTTGTCTAGTAGCAGGTGTTGTATGTCAGGGTGTGTGTGTGTGAGGGGATAGGGGCCAGGTGCTGTGTGTTTGGCCCATGTGCACACGTTGCACTGCTGGCTTTTCTCTCTCAGCGTCATGTGGAAGAGTATGTGTCGAGGCCATTTGCTCTTAATTATGCATGAGCTCCTCATGAATATTTAAAAGGCGCCTGAAAATCCTCTTGTCACTACAGAGGTCTGGGGCGAGATGGAGAGCCGATGATTGGAAGAGCGAAAAAGAGAGAGGCCTCATTTTTTTTTTAGCAAATGGTCACATTTTGATATTTGGTGCTTCTAATAAACATATTTGAGCAGCCTGTAAACAGATTTATAGCATTTTCTGACCCTCGGTCCTCACAGCGAGTAACTGCGCGATTAAAATTCCGAATTTAGACCTGGCACTCGCTCTCCACGCCAGGCTTTCTTCGATTGATTAGATTTCATCTCGCTCACCAATTTGGTTTAAGACCACGTCAAGCTGAGCCGCCTCTCTTAACAGGGGAAAATAACTTCTAGCGAGGTTTAGTGGACGTGATGTAATTTGGCTTGACGCTTATTTACAAGGAAAAGCTTTCGTTTGAGAATTGTGAAATATTTTGCTTCAGGCGAGACAGCTGTGCTCATTAAACAATGTTCATTTTGCCAGTTTAGAGGCTTTATTATGTTTTGTGTTTTGTTTCTTAGCAAAGAATGAGATGAAATTTTAATATTGGGGAAAAATCTTTTGTTGGATTTACTTCTTTTAAATGCGCAAGTCAGTTCCACGCGATTGAACGAAAGTACATTAACACGATTCGATTCGTACATCCAAGCATGATTCAAGTGTGAAGTCTTGCAACAGACACTATCATTGACCATGAGTGTTTTAATCACCTAGATCTAATACTCTAGTTATACTGTAGGTTCCATCAGCACCAACATCTTTGTGGGGTTTCACAATGTACCTGGTTTATGTTAAGACTAGTCGTGCTAGCTGATGTAGCTAGATGTAGAATACGATTCTTATAACATCAGTCAGCTAATGTGATTAAGAACGTGTAGTAGGCTAATCACATGACAGACATTATGACGTTTATGCAATATAACACGACAATTATCATCCCTACATCCTGCCACTAGTATTTTCCTTACTAGACCCGCCCACTTTTTTTTCTCTCTCTTTTTTTTTTTAACGTAACTCTTGTCTATTTAACGTTAGGGTATACTATTCTGAGTTATTGCTTGAAAATATGCCGTGAAACCAGTCTTATTTTCCACGATTAAACCATAGATAAGCAAATTGACGATATGTGATAATACTTGGAAGCTCTGCCCCTTAAATACAACCTTTCTTTTGTCAAGACTCCTTGCTTTCAAGGTAAATGGAGTGTTCCGAGTTCATTCATGTAAAAAAAAAAAAAAAAAAAGTGGAAAGCAGATAAGGAGAATAAAGATTTTGACCTGAAGATTCAATATACCTTAAGTGATTTAAATGATTCACGCAAAAAAGAAACCACGAATATGGCAGTTTTTGTACTTGCCTCTGCCAGCAAGCAGTCCCTGACTTCACAGCTAAATATTATTATTTCAGTCTCCTCTACTCTCCTTAATGAAATGTGGAAATTTCTGGAACATCATAGAACTAGAGATCAGAGGGTTTTTTAAATGATAAATTATAAACGGGGAAAAAAATCACCATCACGGACAATATCGTACGACCCGAAGAGTTAACGCGTGTTTACGCCTTAATAGAGCCGATTTTGATCCATGAGCCTTCTGGATGCACGGATTTAATTTCGATATTCAGACGGAAGCGTAGCTAAAGTGACTGACGTGAGATGAGAGCGCTAAACGAACGGAGATGGAGTGAGGCGCGAGGGTGAGACGAGGAGAAATGCAATAGGCTCGGCTTTCAGACACACTTCCTCCATCAGAAGCTTTTGTACAGTCATTAAGCGATCGCTTGAGTGCATTCTGTCTCTCACACACACATCACTTTCCATGCGTTTGACATCTCCTGTCTCTCGCACTCTTCTACTAGTTCGTTTTAGCGAGTTCGGTTGTCTCTTCCATTTCCTCCCCCACCCTCACCCACCCACCCACTCACTCTCCCTCCCTCCTCTTTCTTGACACTACTCTGTGGAGTGGAGTCCAGCCAGCCAGTCAATTAACCATACACAATCTCTCTCGTTTTTCTTCCCTTCTTTCTGTCAGGGTTCTCAGGATGCTATGGGGGCTCAGGAAGGCCTCGTCCCCCCACCGTACTCGTCCTTCCCTCCACCTCCACCTCCGCCGCCCCAGAACGGCTTGCCGCTGGACTTCGGAGGGAGCGGTATTTACCCCGCAGGGGGCCAGGGGCAAGTGGAGGCGCCAGCAGGGATCACTAACCCCCCTTCGGCCCCCAGCACACTCAACACACAAGTGAGTGTTCTCACACGAGCTCAGAGCATATGGTGAAGTAGGGGGCTGTTTGGATAGCTGCCCCTTCATAAGGGACAAGGCGGGGGTGGCTTGATTGGCCTTTTCACACCTGTTTGAGAACATCAGGCTTGCTAGACAGTGACGTTTTCACACGATGAGCTCAGATTTTCATGCAGCTGACTTGCCTTCCTTAATCTCATAAAAGAAAAATATCGACCTAGCGATGCTCTATTGACATCTCTAATGCCCACATGCTTGCTAGCTTGCTTTATTGCTCTCATAAAAGCAGTTGCATTGCTTCAGGAACAGACGGATGCTTATTTTATTGATCCTGTAAGAGGAAATGCATTGCGTTATTGACGCAGACACACAGTATGGCGCGTAAATACATGACCGTACAAGGTAGAAAAGAAAAGTAGTAGTTCCTGTAAGAGTTCTAGATCGACGTCATCGTTGCTTTAAGATTTAGTTTTCTTTTACAGCACTGTTCTCGATTCTGATTGGTTGATTAGTGTTGATTAACTTAACAGCAACTCTGACAGTAGTTTTATTGCTGTAATGAAATGATTGTTTCTATGGTAACAACATATTCTCAGGCTTCTTTACGCTTCATGTGTATACGGTGGAATCGTTTTGGAAGGAGTCCCCAGTAGAAATGTTAATATGGTGCCATTTTTATGGAAGGAGTCTCCAGTGTCAGCGCTTTTCTGTATGTTTCTTCAGGAAAGAGGAGTTTGATTTCTTCTTTCTTTTTTGTGACGAGAAAGATTAGTGAGCTTGTAAGATCTGCACCAGCATAAGCGGCGTACTCTCACTCGAACAAACCTTCCGTAACATTTAGCCTGACTATAAATGGATAAAAAAAATTCTGACAGGATGTTTAATTATTAATCATCAGCATCTGAGGTGACGACGGTAACTGGGTCTGGACACGTCACACACACACCGATGATCACAGACCGGTGAATATTTTCACATTTTATTCTTAAACATCTAGTCTCGTGATACAGCGCCGAAACAGTTCCGTGACCATAACGTGAACTCGATGTGGGAATGTTCCAGCTTCTCAGTTCAGCCCGACAAGACGCAATTACGGAACAATTTTTCTTGATTTTTTTTTAAAATTCTTCCAACCTACATTTGTTTCCTGCTTTTTAACACAGTGCTGTTATTTTCTTCCTCTATAATGTATTGATGTTTTTCAGCAGTGGACATTTTGTAATTGAAGGAAATTCAATTTGTTCGTTAATGCAGGATATTAAGAGAGAAGCATTGTGTGAATGTAAGAATTGATTTTTTTTTTTTTTTTTTGACATTAATGTTCCCTGGTTGAAGGAACAGAAGTATGGGATTGTGATGCTGCATTAAACTTTCCTTCAAATGCTTTTATCAAACGGGACGGACGTAATTCCACAACACGCAGAACGGGAATGTTAAAGATGCCGATAATGCAAGTGTCCATTTTCACGCGTTAAGATAAAATGGTGATTATTACATCTCTCTCTCTCTTTCTGCCACCCCTTTCTTTCTCTCGTTCTCTTCTCTCTCTCTCTGTCTGTCTGTCTCTCGCTCTCGTGCTCTCTCCCTTTCTGTCCCCTCTTTTCTTTCTCTCTTTTTCTTCTCTCTCTCTCTCTCTCCCTCTCTCTCTCTCTTTCTCTCCCCCTTTCTGCCACCCCTTTCTTTCTCTCTCTCTCTCTATCTCTCTCTCTCTGTCTCTCGCTCTCGCACTCTCTCCCTTTCTGCCCCCTCTTTTCTTTCTCTTTTTCTTTCTCTCTTTTTCTTCTCTCTTTTTCTTCTCTCTCTCTCTCTCCCCCTTTCTGCCACCCCTTTCTTTTTCTCTCTCTCTCTGTCTCTCGCTCTCGCACTCTCTCCCTTTCTGCCCCCTCTTTTCTTTCTCTCTTTTACCTCTTTCTCTCTCTCTCTCTCTCTCTCTCTCTCTCTCTCTCTCCCTTTCTGCCCCCTCTTCTTTCTCTCTTTTACCTTTCTTTCTTTCTTGCTTCCTTCCTTCCTTCCTTCCTTCCTTCCTTTCTCTCCCTCTCTCTCCACTCCTCCTGCAGTTATCGGATGGTTCTCCCCAGGCCGAGGGCCAGTGTGTTTCCGGCAGCGGTTCAGGAGTATCCGGGGCCGAAGACTCCGCAGACGGCAAAGTGACCCCGAAACGTCTCCACGTCTCCAACATCCCCTTCCGCTTCCGAGACCCCGACCTGCGTCAGATGTTTGGGGTACGATCCTCCTCCCTTCTCTTCATCACAGCCCTGTACCACGCGCGATGTCCACGCGTCTAACGTCAAAACGTCCTATTCGTTTCTACAAAACAGTTTGATGTTGAACCTTTGTAGCAGTGTCACCATGACAACCGTTTGAAACAGTGTTCAGGGGGGCAGGAACACTGCATGTGTAAGAATTACTGTCGAGAAATGAGCACAATAGCTTCATATCCCAGCGATGCATCAGGCGTCTGTAGAATCCCATCAGAGCATTCTCCGATGTTGGATAGCACGAAACCTTCTTAAAGGCAAACACATTACTTATAAAATCATACTCAGTTTGGTTAATTTTTTACGCCTTGCATCTCGGGCGACTCCCACAACAATTACATAATGCTTCGGCTTTCAAACCAGTGGAAATGTGAGTCATTTCCTAAAAAGGTTTGAAAAAAATCACCATGACTGTGTCGGGTATAAAAAGGTTTACCCGAGCTGGGCTTTTGTTTCAGGGACGTTTTCAGGCGCAGTAAGCAGAAATGGAAAGGACAAAGAGAGGGGTTAATGCAGCGAGTCCTGAACAACACTGCCCCCTTGTGCTGAGTAGTAGTAATAGAGTTAAGCAAAAAAAAATAAAAGTGTAAATAGAAGAAATTTAAAATAGTCAAAAGTAAAATCATAATAGGGTTAAATAATAAGAAAATGATTTAAAATGATAAAATAAATAAATAAAAATATTTTAATGTAAAATATCAAGGATAAATAAAAAAATGAAATCTTCAAAATTAATAAAAATGTGTGCAAAACCGACTGATTAAAATATATGATAGAGGTATAAATTGTGTATTTTAAAATATTATAATGAATTAACAAAGCAGTGTAAATAAATAATAAAGAGGTGTATGAAATTAAATGAAAGGTAAATTAATCTCAATAGTAATCTATAAACAACATGAAAGTATGAAGGAAGCCGTATAATGAAATCTGAATGCTTCAGTCGCGCTCCGGCTGCATGTGAGAGCTGTTGATGTCGATATTGATGCCGGATGTAATTGAGCGCGACCGCTTGTTGCTTAGCAGTTGACCTCAGACCATGCCTCATCCTGCTCTTCTCTCACACGCAGAGAAGCACGGATTCTGATCCGTTTGCATGTCTTTCTTTCTCACAGCAATTCGGGAAGATCCTGGACGTGGAGATCATCTTCAACGAGAGAGGCTCTAAGGTACGAGACCCACGCAGTGATTTATTTATTTATTTTTTTTTACACACCGCCGCCTGAGCATGTTATATAAAAACAGCACACGCAGTTTAAAATTGCAGCTCGCTCTCTTTTACGTCACACGCAGGCCATGCACGACTACTTCTGAAACTGTAGCCACACTCCCACTCAACAACAGTTACAGTATAGTTTCACATTCCTTTTTTCTTATTATAATGTGTTCATATTTACTGTTAGACCTAAATGATGTTTGTGAGTATTATTATGATTATTATTTTACAAACGCATATTTTTAGCTAACATATATTCAGCTAGACTCCCATAATTCCCAGCTCTCCATATCGGAACACTCCTCTAATGTGAA